>NW_004444223.1:810199-811986 GCF_000243295.1 Trichechus manatus latirostris
GATAGACAGCTCCACAATAGTAGTAGGAGACTTCAACACACCACTTTTGGTGAAGGACAGAACATCCAGAAAGAAGCTCAACAAAGACACGGAAGAGCTAAATGCTACAATCAACCAACTTGATCTCATAGACATATACCAAACACTCGACCCAACAGCAGCCAAGTATATGTTCTTTTCCAACAGATATGGAACATTCTCCAGAATAGACCACATATTAGGCCATAAGTCAAGCCTTAACAAAATCCAAAGCATTGAAATATTACAAAGTATCTTTTTTGACCATAAAGACATAAAAGTAGAAATCAACAACAGAACAAGCAAGGAAAAAAAATCAAACACATGGAAACTCAACAACACCTTACTCAAAAACTACTGGGTTATAGAAGAAATTAAGGATAGAAAAAAGAAATTCATAGACTCAAACAAGAATAAAAACACATCCTACCAGAACCTTTGGGACACAGCAAAAGCAGTGCTCAGAGGTCAGTTTATAGCAATAAATGCACACATCCAAAAAAAAGAGAGGGCCATAATCAAAACATTAATCCTACAACTTGAACTAGTAAAAAGAGAGGAGCAAAAGAAGCCCTCAGGTGCCAGAAGAAAGGAAATAATAAGAATTAGAGCAGAATTAAATGAAATAGAGAATAGAAAAAAAATTGAAAGAGTTAATGTCATGGATTGAATTATGTCCCCCCAGAAATGTGTGTATCAATTTCGGTGGGCCACGATTCCCGGTATTGCATGATTTTCCCATGTGTGGTAAATCCCGCCTCTATGATGCTAATGAGGGAGGATGGGTGACAGTTGTGTTAGTAAGGCAGGACTCAATTTACAAGACTGGATTGTGTCCTGAGGCAATTTCTTGAAATACAAAGAGAGAAGTGAGCAGAGAGACAGGGGGACCTCATACCATCAAGAAAGCAGTGCTGGGAGCAGAGTGTGTCCTTTGGACCGGGGTTCCTGCGCACAGAAGCTCTTAGTCCAGGGGAACACCGAAGAGAAGAAGGCCGACAGAGAGAAAAAGCCTTCCCCTGGAGCTGACGCCCTGAATTTGGACTTTTATCAAAAAGCTGGTAAACGTTTGGCCAAACTGACAAAAGAAAAACAGAAGAGGAAGCAAATAACTCCTATAAGAAATGAGATGGGTGATATCACAACCAACTCAACTGAAATTAAAAGAATCATAACAATACTATGAAAAATTGTACTCTAAAAAATTTGAAAACCTAGAGGAAATGGACAAATTTCTAGAAACTCAATACCTACCTAAACTAACACAAACAGAGGTAGAACAACCAAATAAACCCATAACAAAAGAAGACTTTGAAAAGGTAATTAAAAAACTCCCAACAACAACAAGAAAAAGCCCTAGCCCAGATGTCTTCACTGCAGAATTCTACCAAACTTTCAGAGAAGAGTTAACATAACTACTATTAAAGGAATTTCACAGAAAGGATGAAATGCTCCCAATCTCATTCTATGAAGCCAGCATAACCCTCATACCAAAACCAGGTAAAGACACCACAAAAAAGAAAATTACAGATCAATATCCCCCATGAACATTGACGCTAAAATCCTCAACAAAATTCTAGCCAATAGAATTCAGAAACAAAAAAATAATTCACCATTATCAAGTGGAATTTATGCCACGTATGCAAGGAAGGTTCAACATTAGAAAAACAATCAGTGTAATCCATCACATAAATAAAACAAAAGACAAGAACCACATGATCTTATCAATTGATGCAGAAAAGGCATTTGACAACGTCCAACACATTCAT
>NW_004444223.1:813035-830850 GCF_000243295.1 Trichechus manatus latirostris
TGAACAATAAGTAACAGTGCACAAACACCAGAAAAGAAACTAGATAACTGGGTGCTCCTAAAAATCAAACACTTATGCTCATCAAAAGACTTCACCAAAAAAGTCAAAAGACAACCTATAGACTGGGAAAAAATTTTTGGCTACAACAAATCCGATTAGCGTCTAATCTCTAAAATCTACAAGATACTGCAAAAGCCTCAATAACAAAAAGACAAATAACCCAATTAAAAAATGGGTGAAAGATATGAACAGGCACTTTGTCAAAGAAGATGTTCAGGCAGCTAACAGACGCATGCAGAAATGCTCAGGATCATTAGCCATTAGGGAAAAGCAGATCAAATGAGATATCATCTCACCCCAACAAGGCTAGCATTAATCCAAAAAACACAAAATAATAAATTCTGGAGAGGTTGTGGAGAGACTGAAACACTTATACACTGTTGATGGGAATGTAAAATGATATAACCACTTTGGAAATAGATTTGGCACTTCCTTAAAAAGCTAGAAATAGAGGTACCTTTCGATCCAGCTATCCCGCTCCTTGGAATATATCCTAGAGAAATAAGAGCCATCACACGAATAGATATATGCACACCTATGTTCATTGCAGCACTGTTCACAATAGCAAAGAGATGGAAACAACCTAGGTGTCCATCAATGGACAAACGGATAAACAAATTACAATATATCCACATAATGGAATACTACACAACGATAAAGAACAATGATGAAGCAGTGAAACATCTTATAGCATGGAGAAAGCTGGAGGGCATTATGCTGACTGAATTTAGTAAGTCACAGAAGGACAAATATTGTACAAGACCAGTATTATAAGAACTCAAGAAAAGGTTTAAACACAGAAGAGGACTTTCTTTGATGGTTACGAGGGTGGGGAGGGATGGTGAGGGTTATGCACTAACTAGATAATAGATAAGAATTGTCTTAGGTGAAGGGAAGAACAGCACTCACTACAGGGGAAATCAGCACAACTGGACTAAACCAAAGCTGAGAAGTTTCCTGAATACAATCAAACACTTCGAGGGACAGAGTAGCAGGGGTAGGGGTCTGAGGACCATGCTTTTAGGGGACCTCTTGGTCAATTGGCATATCAAAGCTTATTAAGAAAATGTTCTGCATCCTACTTTGGTGAGTGGCATCTGGGTCTTAAAAGCTTGCAAGAGGCCATCTAAGATGCATCAGTTGGTCCCAATCACCTGGAGTAAAGGAGAATGAAGAACACCAAAGACACAAGGAAAGTAGTAGCCCAATACACAGAAGGAGCCACATAAGCCAGAGACTTCATCAGCCTGAGACCAGAAGAACTAGATGGTGCCCAGGTACCACCAATGACCGCCCTGACAGGGAACACAACACAGAGTCCCGGATGGAGCAGTAGAAAGATGGGGTGCAGAACTCAAATTCTAGTAAGAAGACCAGACATAATGGCCTGACTGAGACTTGAGGAACCCCGGAAAGCATGGCCCCCGGATTCTCTATCAGCCCAGAACTAAAACAATTTTCGAGGCCAACTCTTCTGACAGAGATTGGACTGGACTGTGGGACATAAAGTGATACTTGTGAGGAGTGTGCCTCCTAGCTTAAGTAGATAGAAAAGACTAAACGGGCAGCTTCTGTTCATAGGATCTCTATGAGTCACATTCAACTATAGATTAAATTAAAATATCTTTATAAAAGTTACTTTGCTAAAGTAAAGAGGCACTGTGATCTAGTTGATAAGCACAGGGATAAAGGTTAGAAAACATAAGTTTAGGAACTTTTCTATTTTGTTCATTGCCATATCTCCAATGTTTAGAATTGTGACAAGAATATAGTGGGGATGTACTATTTGTCAAATGGATGAATGGTAACAGTGGCCACAACTCAAATACCTTAACCAAAGTAGTATAACCTCTAGTCTTTTCATCTAGTTTCCTCATTTGCAAAATGGAATTAACAACACCTACTCATCTACCTCACAACTTTGTTGGGAGGATTAAATGAGCTAAGTGTGAAAAGCTAACAAAGATATAAAATGATATACAATAGTAAGGTTTAATTATATATAAAACATGTAAATATTATCAATATCTTTCAACTCTACCCAAGGAAGCAATATACTCAAATTTGAATTATCTTATACCACTGTGTTTCTTCCATATATATTACCATGACTATTATTTATTTCTTCCAATTTTAAACCACATAGAAACAGATCCAACCATCCATCGGAAAAATCAGAGTATATGTGGAAAATAATCCATTAAGAAACTTATTGAAAAACTCATAATCGTTACCATAATTCTTGAAGTTGTACGAATCCACAAATGGTTTAGCGGAGCTCAAATTTTCTTAGGTATCAGAATGGTAAATATTTTTTTGCCATTGACTCAAGTATTTAACAAGATGTTAGAAAGAGAACTTATAAATTCTCTTAGAAAGTACACTTCAGTGGCCAGTAAGCACAAACTTATCAATAGCAAACAAACAACTACATTTCTTCTTATGTTATGTATCAAATCCAGGCCTCAAGTGCAAGACTTCTAGGGGCAAAATAGTTTATTAATAATTCCCTTTCTGGGGCCATAAGGTTTAAAGAGAAATTTCAAACAAAAATAACATAGTATATTTATAGAACCAGAACACATATTATATTGAACAAAAATATATGGTTGGCAGTTCAGCTTTGCCAAATTTCAGCATATCATATAAAATGCCAACTTCTCACACAGTATCTTACTTGTGGTTATTTTTAACCCTATACCTAACCACACTCTTAGAACCATGTTTGCACCTTTTCCTAGCAAACTTCCTTGAGGAACTGGTTCAGCAACAGGCAACTAATTTCTCTAGACCACCCAGGTCCCAGTCAAAGCAATATAGGCAGTCAGATAATTTCCTTCAGGCTGGGAAAACAAACAGCCCATAGGATTAATCTGGGCAGGGCATCAAGCAGCTGGGACACATATGGAACTTGGGTGAATCAAAGAGCAAGGGCAAAGAGTCCCTGAGGGAATGAGCATCTAGGGAAGGGATGGGGACATAACATCTAAACTGTACTAAACCCTTGACCTTTTTACCAAAGAGAGACGGGGAAGTGAAAAAAGGTGTGAAGTAAGAGAGGTTTAGTGACTGCCAGGGCTTGAAAAAAAAAAAAAAGAAAGAAAGAAAGAAATAAACCCCCTGATTGTAGGAAGACTAGCCATGATGGAAATGTAAAGACATTTTTATCAAGTGCTTAAGCTGAGTATTGAACTGGAAACCAACAACTAAATTCTTCATAACTAGAATTTTTATTAAATGTTGTGAGGTGGTCCAATGATCAAGCAATAGGTGTAATTCTGATAAAAATAATTTTATGTCGCCTTAAAGTGGGAACAGTTTATCACATGTGTCAGTATAATGGTGGACATATTAAGCACCATAGAAACCTCCAATTCCAAGAATAGCTTTGTTCAGTCATTGGATAATTGTTTTATATTAAGAAGGCTAGAGGCCAAATTGAGGCTGGACTCCACATATTGGAACTGGAGCCAGGGTGTGGTTTAAATTTCTAGGGGATAATTAATACACTTTCCTACAGCCAGAGAGACCACAGGTTTGACAGCAGGAATACCACCCACAGAGGAAGCCATGGACTTACACAGAGAGGCTGTGTAATGAGAAGCTGAGAGTAATAAATTACCTACCCTTCAGAAATGGAAAGGGAGACATGGTGTGGTGGTCAGAAAGGGCAACTGAAACAACAGAGGTAGGCCTCTGAGGACCAGGCAAATGACCTGGAAGAAAGGTGGGGCAAGCAATGTGGATAGCCAGACCCAGGGTGTTCGACTCTTTAATGTTGACTTTGTGTCATTATACACAGACCATGTGGGACTCTGTGTTTTGTTTTGTTTTGTTTTTTTAAATTAGGCAAGAAAATGTATTGCATGAGCAAAGATAGTCCTTTGCATTATTTAAATTTAAAATGATTGTCAGGTAAAAAACAAACAAACCAGGAATTCTGTGGATCTTTTACTGACTAGTCTCTGTATCAAGTCTGATTTGTATTAGAAGATAAGAATTTGTGATTTTATTGGCATAAATTGGGAGAATTAACTAAAAAACCTTGTACATTTTGTCCGAGAGAACGCAAAGCATCTGGGGAGCCAGAAGGAATCTGTTATTTATCTTAATCCCTTAATAATAAGGCTTTAACAGGCTCTCAGACATTGATCAGAACCATCTGACAGTGGTAAGTGGTTCATCAAGTCTTAGTTTTGTCCACACAGAGGCATATGTGAGAGAGTCTGTTAAGGGATTCATTTTTAGTTTCTCCAAAGGGAATTACACATGGACATCAGTGGAGGAATAGTTAGGTCCTTAATACCAGAAAGGATCCATTCCGCACAGATAAAATAACATAAGCATTGTTTTTATCTCTGAAGAGTAGTTATACTGAACAGGAAGAGTTTTTTTTCCCTTCTATAAAGTATGTCATTTATATATCAGTTGATATTTTAGTTAGTTCTTCAGACTATGATTCAAAGTTTTCCTGGTTTCTTATTTAGAAATACCAGATGTTAGACTATAAGCAACTATGAAAGATTGTGAATGACTCTTGAAGTGGAAAAACTAGAATTCTTTTCTCGGAGAAAGGAACAAGCACTTGCTCAATAAAATAAGATAATCAAAAGCAGAACAGCTTTAAAGCCTTAGTAGAATGGAAATAATATTATGCAAGAGAAATTGTTTATTTGGTTACCATATAAAATTCCAAGTAGAAATAGACTAACTATAATTTTTCCATATCTATTTTAGAACGTTTTGATGAGAGAAAATGGTCACTAGATGTTTTTTGGTGAAATAAAAACAGTACGTTTCTTACACTTGAGATTTTTTTTCACAGGATGTATCATAAACCAGATAAATATACATCATTTTAAATAGCATCTAATATTCAAGTCTATAAGGATATAGTTTCTTTTCATAAATAAGTGCATTTTGATTATATTCTTTGGACTTTCTCTGACATACACATATAATCCAGTCATTTCCACTGTATAAATCCTTGTGACATTTGGAATCAGTAGAAAGCAGAGTAATGGAAAAGCTGTTCTTGCCAGGGTGCAGGGTTTTCTTTTTTTTTTTTTTTTTTATTGTACTTAGGGTTTTCTAATAGTGCACTGCCAGGTTAAATGGAGTGCTAGTCACAGCTCTAAAAATTCAAAGGGAAATTCAGATTTAAGACTCACTGTAATGTTTAATACCTGTCTGGTAGCATCACTCTGCTACCACATACAGTTTGATTCATCTGAGGGAGACAGAGAGGTATCATGGATTAAAAACTGTGCTTGAACTCAACAACTTTAGAGAGGATTACTCGGGCACCTACATTCAGCTGTTTACCAGCTGTCTGAACTGGGCTAGTTCTTAACCTCTTGGTCTCTCAATCTCTCTTTTTTTTTTTTTTTTAATGTAAATGGGATAATATTGAATATTTTGAATGATTGTTGTGAGCCTTAGACGGAATAAGCTGTCTGGGGCATATTGCCTGCTCAATAAATATTATTTCCTTAAACATCTTCAAGATCATTTAGCTACAAAAAAATGACATTAAATTTTTGTTTGTTTATTTCAGTCTAGTTGCAGGAAGAGTATAAAGTGGATAGTTCACACTTGGTGAAATACTGCAAGTGTGACAACTAAATACACGTGGAGTAACACCAACATTAGTTTTCCATCATTTTGCAGATCAGTATCTTTAATTCAAATTACAATAGAAATACATACAAGATAATAAATACTCATTAAAGACAGAAAAATTAATACAGGCATATATATTCTTATAATAACTTAATGACTTTAACTCGGTTTTTAAAATGTGGTGTTAAAGAAACCAAAGCTTACTGTGAAAACTCAAATTATCTTTGTTATGTAATTGATCTGCAACATTAAACCTGGCCAGTGCGTTAGAAAGGGATTTACAGGAGAATCATCCAATTATTTGAGGTCTTTTCACTTTTCTATTTCAACACTTTGGAACCACTTCTGGTTCAGGAATTCTGTGGGAACATTGCTTAAGGAGATGGATATTTGTATGCTTTAAAGTTGGAAAATATGAAGTTACATTAGTCAGAATATATAGAAATATTATGGCTATGAAATATAGATATTAATCATATATTTACCTGTATTACCTGCCTAAGATGATGGCGGAGCAGAGTTTTATCTAAATATGTTAAAATAATTTGAGGACTGAGAGAATGTCGGACTGGTCCAGGGTACCAAGAAAATAGATGGAGTCCAGTATCCCAAATGCTATCACTTTGTTTGTCAAACTGAATGAAATGAGGGAATGGAAGCCATCTTAAGATGGAGCAGTCTCATGGACCACTTCGACATTACTCTTCTCTGAGGAACATGCTCAGAGCCTGAGAAAATAATTTGCATTTGGAAGACTCTATTTTTCAACCCTCAAAAGCAATCAGTACCAGATCCAAGTTAGAAAATCCATTCTGGTCCACTCCTTATCTCCTTCTCTGTGTTCTTCAGGCAAATAAAGTAGTTCAGGTAAATAAAGTAAAGAAAGGTAAATAAGTTAGGCACCTGTGCATTTTCCCTGAGTAACTGTGCTCTTTTTTTTCTCCAGGCATCCTTCTGCAGCTTTAAGTGCTATCTCATCTAATCCTCCAAACTTTATATAAGGTAGACCTTTTACCATCCTCAATTTCCAGATTAAAAAAACTGAAACATAGGGCTAAGTGATTTTTTTTTTGAGGTCATATAGCCATTAAATGGTGGTGTTGGGATTTGAACTCAAGCTCTCTAGTTTCAGAGTCCATGATGTTAACCACTAATTAAATGATTAGGTACCATAATTAGGACTTTTTGTGTTTGTTTTAAGAGAGCATACTCCAGCTTTCCAATAAATGCATGCCCTTGTTCTTTAGGTAAACCAAATGCAAAAGGATCTCAGGACCCATCAACTTCTCTATAGAAAAGTTCAATTCAGATTATTTAATTTAATGCATATTTTGACTCTTCTGGTTAGTAGAATAATGGTCTCCCGAAGGGGTCCAAATTCTCATCCCAGAAACTAAGAATATGTTAGGTTATGTGGAAAAGGATATTAAAGTTACATGTGGAATTATGGTTGCTAATCAGTTTGACTTTAAAATAGAGAGATTATCCTGGATTATCTTGGTGGGCACAGTGTAATCACAGAGGTCTTTAAAAATAGGAGAGGGAGGCAAAAGAGGAGGTCAGAATGATGTGATATGAGAAGGTCCGAACCTGTTGTTGCTAGCTTTCAAAGATGAAGTGGGGTGGGGGAAGTGATGAGCCAAGAAATACAGGAATAGAAGGCTCCATACTTTGAATAATAAAAACTATTTTAACCTAATAGCCATATTTATATTAAAGGTGGAGCTAGATGACTGTTTCTCAAATTGCTGTTCTTTTAAATGCTAATCTTGCACGTTTCAAGTAAAGAAAGTTACATGGTCATAATCTTAGGAAAGACAGACTTTTCTTGGTGATATACAACAGGAATATTTTAAAGGCTCCAAGAAGTCTATCAATAAAGAGATCAGATTATCTTGTTGAAACTAGTATTTTTCAAACGAATGGAACACAGAAGGCTTTGTCCTGAATCACTTATTAGGATTATATGAATTATATTCTATAGAACAGGTTTTGGGAAATACTACAATAGATACATACTCATTGAAATTAAGAACAAGACAAGGATTCTAGTTTTCACTATTGTTGTTCAATATTGTTTTGGAACTTTGGACCAACGTCCCTGTCTTAGGCTGGGTTCTCTAGAGAAGCAAAACCAGCAAAGCTTATATACATACACACACATAGAGAGAGAAAGAGAGATTTATATGAAGGAAATGGCTCACGTGGTTGTAGAGGCTGGAAAGTCCCAAGTCCATGGGTCAGGCTAGAGACGTCTTCTGACTCATGCAGCTGCAGGAGCTGGAGAATCCAAGATCAGCAGTTCAGAAAATATGTCTCTGGCTGCAGAGGCCAACAAATCCCAAGATCAGCAGATAAGCTGGCAGGCTGCTGGCTCACAAACCACAGAGTAAGAACCAAAAATGAGACTAACAGGAGCCAGCTGCAGGATCCAGATCGAGCAAAAGCCTGTGAGCCTTGCCAAAAAGTCCACCTATATTGGATGCAGGCCACACCCCCAAGGAAAATCCCTTTCAACTGATTGGCTACTCATGGCAGATCCCATCATGGAGGTGATCACATTATTACATCACTGCAAACTACATTATAACTGCCAAACCACTGAGAATCATGGCCTAGCCAAGTTGATACACAACCTTAATCATCACAGCCCCCTTTTCCATTTTTGAAAACTTGAGATAATGATCACGAGGCTCATGGGAATGTCAGACAAAAGAAGGAAGGGCCTGAGTCTCTGAATCATCATGTGTAGGACTGCTGACCACTGACATGAAAATTCCTCCTTGGATTGGTACGTTAGCAAGAAATAAAATTCTAGTGTGTTTAAGTCATTATAGATATTTTGGGCCTATTTGGTACTGTAGTTATAGCCCGCTATATGCTAACAGGAAGAACTGTTGGCTCTATTATCTCTACATATTTCCAGAGTCTATCCAATACTTTCCATGCCCTACTATCATCGTTTTTCAAGTCTCTATCATCCCTTACCCAAACTATTGCAAACACCTTGTAACTGGGCTTCTTCCTTCCCCTCTTGTTTTCCTACAATCCATTCTCCAAAGAACAACTAGAGTAGTGTTTATTTTTTAATGAAAATCAGACCACATCCCTGTCCTGTTTAAAGCCCTCTAATAATGAAACGTAATTCAAACCTCTACCCAGCCACTCCTTGGAAGCAGTATGGAGGCAGTTCTACTCTGTCCCACAGGGTCGCGTTGAGTTGGATTTGATTTGATGGCTGTGGGTTTGGTTTTTTGGTTTCCTTTGGCATAGAGGCTTCTGCATTATCTGGCCCTCTCCTACCTTACTCTTCTTATCTCCTCTTACTCTGTATCTTGTCCATTTATCTTCAGCAACACTAGCTTTCTTTCCTTTCTTAAATATGGCAAGCTCCTTCCTGCTTCAGGACATTTGCACATGCTGTTCCCTCGGTCTAGAAACCTCTTCCCTATGATCTTCGCGCTGCAGATCCTTGTTATCATTCAGAACTAAGCTTTACTATCATATGCACAGAGAAGCCTTGATGACCACCTTATCTAATGTTTTCACCCTCGTTTCTACCTCCATGGCAATAACTTTCAAGCTAATTTCCCAGCTTAATTTTCTTCATAGCACTTATCAATTTCTGAAATGTTCTTATCTATTTATAATTTGAACTCCACAGTAGTAGAGACGTCTGTTTACCACTGTATTTCCAAAGACTGGAATGGTGCCTGGCCCATTAAAAGCACAAAAAATAGTTGTTAAATGTATTAATAAGTTCTCTTAAGGATACTTTCAACTACTGCTACAATAACAGTCGGAATGTAAGTTGATAGTATATTGTGGAAAGCAATTTCCCATTACGTATCAAAAGCTCAATGATATTCATACCTGTTTATCCAGTAAAACCACTTCTAGGAAAAAATTTGAAAAAATAAAAAATGTGAACAAAGCTTTTATAATGCTATATAATACAAATTGTATATATGTATATGTTACAGAATATATACAGTACTACGCATAATGGCAAAATTAGAGACATCTTAAATGTCCAACAACAGGAAAGTAGTTAAATAAATTACAATATCCTCAGACAAATGACAGCATTCATTCCACCTTGTTTTGGTAATTAGATTCGTAATAATCTCTCCCCCATAGGATATAAAATTAAAAAACAAAAACAAACCCAAGTGGATTCTGATTCATAGCAATCTTATGGGACAGAGTAGAACTGCCCCATAGGGTTTACAAGGAGTGGCTGGTGGATTCAGACTGCTAACCTTTTGGTTAGCAGCTGAGCTATTAACCACTGTGCCACCAGGGCTCCATAATATAAGATTAGGCACCTCATATTCAAATGTCTACCCAAGGGATGGACACTTGACCTAAAAAAGACCAGTGGAATTTTTCACTGAAATTTGAATATTTACAGATTGATAGAAAGGAAGAATGAAAACAGTTGTAGTTTTTTCATTTTGTTGCTGGTGCCTATGTAAGACTCTGGAGAAGTTTCTGATAATAAGGTTATGCAGAACTGTCTGGTTCCGGCCATGGCTGGTAACCCACTGGGACACACTGTACTACCTTTCTGGTTTTTAAAATACTTAATTAGTCCTATATTACTGGTTTCTAAATAGCCATTGCCCCATGAGTGTCCCTCACTGCTCCAGTGAAACCAGCCTCTTCCCCAGAGCCCCTTGGATGGCCTAACAGTCTAGCAAATTGGGGGTAATGCCTAGTCCATGGCTGGCTGGCATTTGTTCTGAATGGTAGAGTTCCATGCCATTTGGATTTTTTAATATTTTGGATATAACCCCTGCTTCCTGACCTTACCAAGTCCCTTTGATCTTGTGTGGTAGCTCAGATTTTGCTTTTGATTTCATATTTGCCGTGGTAGCAAAAGTCAGTATTTGTCACTGGCTATTTAATATACTATAAGACTTGTTTTCAAATAAATTATTTTTGAAAATGTAGAAAAATTCTTGATGTTAAGTGAAAAAATAAGTATATAGAACTATATAAAGCCTGGACTTATTTAAAATATCTTTCAAAATATTGACATTTATAATCTTAAATATTGAAATACACACATATATAAGACACACGGAAAACATAATAAAATCTTACAGTGGTCATCTTTTGGTACTGGAGTTTATGGAGGATATTTATGTCTTCATAATTTTCACTATTTTCAAAGATTTCTACATTAGTATATGTAACTCTAAAATTACAAATATTTAATTAAAAAAATTAGAATAGATTATAGCTCCATCAAGGGGTTTTCCTGTGTTAGGCAGTGTTACAAGTGAATTTACATCCTGACTGACATATGGTATAGATATTTTAGTCTGCTTTTTACAGATAAGAGATAATTAACTTGCTTAGAGTCGCTGATTGTAAACAGGTGACTGTAACTGAAACCCAGGTGCTCTAAAACCAATGCTCTTTCCATTAAACCATTGTACATTCAATGAGTGAGGTATCCTGGACTAGAGCTGCAAATTATTCTTTGGTAATATTTTTGTTGTACACGTTGATCTTCTCCACTTCATATGTCTATTCTATACTCATCAATTTCAAAATGTGTAATTTTTGATGCCACCACCTGCCTGTCAGTTTGTTTTACTGTGGTGGTTTTTGTGTTGCTATAATGCTGGAAGCTATGCCACCAGTATTTCAAATACCAGCAAGGTCACTCATGGTAGAAAGATTTCAGAGATCTTCCAGACTAAGACAGAGTAGGAAGAAAGGCCTGGTGATCTTCTTCCAAAAATCAGCCAGTGAAAACCCTATGGATCACACTTGTTCAATCCAATAATCATGAAGATGGCACAGGACCAGGAAACATTTCATTCTGTAGTGCATGGGAACCCAGGAAGTGTTGGAGTCAATTTGACGGCAGCTAACAGCAACAATTCTGGATGGCTGTGTTGACAAAACAGATGAGATGCTAAATTATGTGATTTTGCTGAGATATAAATAAATAAATTATATGTTCACTCAAATTTTATGAGTTTCACCCATTCTGAATTTACACAGTTATTTAGACAAATATTAGTTCTTCAGCTCTCACTGGCCTTTACTATATTACTGGACTATATTTTGGAACAATTTCTAACTAGGGGCATGATAACTCAAATGCATTTGCTTTTCAAAAGCAAAGATTGGGAAACATGGTGGTATTGTCCATAGATAATATTTTTAGCTGGGTTTCAGAAGAGTGCTTTGAAAAATACCACATTTCCATAAAGTTCTGGAAAAATTTCTCACTTCAACATGCTGAATTAGCGTTTATAAACCAGAGGACAAAAAGTGTTACATTCAACAGTCAAACCTCCCAGTGACCCACAGCTAGCTCTGAAACAGAACTGCACATTTAACACTAAGAAGATGTGGTTCTTTGAATGCCTCACTCCCCAGCAAGGAATGTTAGTGAGGATCATTTACCAGATGTGGGGATTAAATGCTCCACAGGAAGATTATTGAAATTTATAATACGAAACTTTCTGAATTTCTTTTATTCCAGAGAAAAAGAATACCAAAATTATCATAAATAAATATATTTTGTGGTATATTACAGTTATATTTGAAATTAATATCGTTAAGTTTATAGTTTTATAATAAGTGCAAATTAGTTGGGGCATGTGCCCATCTCTAGTAATTGAATGTATTTGGCATTGTGGATGGCCTCTACAATTGTAACTGAGATTCTCTGCGGGATATTTCTCTTCACTCATCTCCCAGCCAAACTGAGAGGATCCAGGGGAGTACTTGGAGCAGTTACTAAATTGAAAGAGCTTGGGTGACTAGATCACCTGATTGGCCACCTGCCAAATACTTAATTGACATGAATGAGAAACAAACTTTGTTGTGTTAATAAGTACACACATATATAAATAAGTGTATCTATAGAATATAAATAAACATATCCATAAATAATAAAACACAGAAAACTATAAATGCCACGAGGAAAATAAACGTCCTGTAGAACTTGGATGAAGAAGAAAATACCTCTAGAGGGGATGTAACTCAAGAGAAGCACCATCTTCTCTACGAAGCATTCCCTAATTGCTCAAGCTAGGTTAGAGCCTTCCATTACTGTGTGAAGCCTACTAGGCTTACTTGTCTGATCCCCATCTGTACAATCAGCTCCTTGAAGGTAGATCTGTATCTTATTTATCCTTGAATTCCCAGCATTTGCTTAGTTCCAAGCACATAGTGGTCTCTCAATAAATGTCTCTTTAATGAATAACTATGAAAATGAGAAAGACTTCACAGTCGAAGAGGGTACCCATTACCACTGCCTTGGAGTCGATCTTGACTCATAGAGACCCTATAGGCCAGAGTAGAACTGCCCCATAGGGTTTACCAGGCTGTAAATCTTTACAGAAGCAGACTGCCACATCTTTCTCTTAAGGAACTGTGGGTGGGTTCAAACCACCAACCTTTTGGTTAGCAGCCAAGTTCTTAATCACTGACCCACGAGGGCTCCCTGGAAAGAGTAGTAGGGATGAAACTTGATGGGTGGAGACTTATGAGAAGGATGTTCCAAGTAGAGCAAACAGCGTGAGTAAGGGCCATGGAAACAGATAAGCAAAACTGTATGGGATAAGGCAGACTGGCGTTCTCTGTGCATATATTGGGAAGTTCACACTCACTGATTATTAGAAAGATGAGTGCAGGTCTTTGTCTACTGGCGTTTGTTTCCTTCATTAATGTATGCATGTGTGTCAGGCTGTGTATGTGAATCCAGATAAGCATAGAGAATGTGGATAGCATTCTAAAATATGAAACTATAATACTGTATGACAGTTACAAAAAGACAATGAAATCTGTGCATAGAAGAGTTGGTGTACGTGCCAGCAACATTAACTTTCTAATTTAACTTAAAAAAAAAAACCCAAAAAATATCATAAAGGTACTGTAGATATCAAAATAATTTACCAGTAAGATTATGCACATTGTTAGTTTGCTTCTTACTAGTAAATCATGTAAAAACACTATTTGATCAACATGTATTTATTGTTACTACATGACAGGCACTGTTCTGAGTGCCAGTTATATACTGGGAAATAAGATAAACATGGTCCCTGTTTTGAGCTTAGAGTCTGGTAAATAAAATTACAGATGGTGATGAGTACTATGAAGGGCGTAAACAATGCAGAGATATAAAATAATTGTGGGGATCCTGGTGGCACAGTGGTTAAGAGCTTGGCTGCTAACCAAAAGGTCAGCAGTTCAAATCCAACCAGCTGCTCCTTGGAAACTCTACGGGGCAGTTCTACTCTGTCCTATAGGGTCACTATGAGTCGGAATTGACTCGACAGCAACAGGTAGGTAGGTAGGTATTTGGATAGGATCACTAGAGAAGCGTTTCTAACAAAGTGACATTTAAGCTAAGACATGTGAGGCAAAGAGCCAGGCAAAGAGAATGGGGTTGTGTGTTGTAAGCAAAGTGGCTCACGAAGTCTTTTATCCCAGATATTGATCACAGTATCTGCTCTTTCTTCTTTCCCTAACCAAATATTTAGTGTGTGGCTATGTTAGGTAAAACAATACACACGGAGCTTAAAGAGATAGAAAGATGTACCAGACACATTTCCTGTCTTCAAGGAGCTTAGAGCCAATGCAAGGATTGAAAGTTTCAAGTTCACAGTGGTGTGCTGGAGTCAGCTCCTATAGCTTTATGAGAACTGTTTGTCAAATACTCAGGAATTGTGTGAGCTGGTTGTTAAACAGTTAGTAGCTTGAAATCAGTCATTGTGAGAGTATTTATACCACAATAATTGACAATCATTAAAATCAGAGAGTTGGTGGTTAAATATTGACCAGCATACCACTGTTTATGAGTAAAAGTGACAAAGAGAGAAACAGCTCATGGATTTTAGTCTTTATTGTATTCTACCACCAGCTTTCTAAATGGGGTATGACTAAGAAGAGTAAGGGAAGAATTATGCTATACATATTATGTTATGTATATGCGTTGTCATGCCATATCTCAATTTTGATAGTACAGGGTACTCTCAATAGCATGTAGGGTTGGAAACCTGAGACTGGAAACTTGATAAGATCACAGACAATGAGGATCTCATTCTTCACTCTGTCCTCAGCATCTACCATTCCTGTGCCTTTTGCTCATCATGTTTGCTCTTCCTGGAAAAGTCTCCCTATCACAATCTCCATCTCTCAAATTCCTGCTGTCTTTCTTACGAGTATGGTGTGACATCTCTCATCTTAAAAGAAAAATTCTTTCTGTATTCTCTGGACTCTATTTTAATAGCTTAATTTTTCATTTCTTATTCTCAAGAGAGTAATTTACTCTTATTCCCAAAGTTCTTATCTCATGTTCTCTCTTGAATCAACTACAGGTAGCCTTTCGTCTCCATCACTCTGCTAAACTGTGTCTGTGAAGGACACCAGTGCAGAAGGGTGGTTTTCAGTCCTCATCTTCCTTAGTCTTGCAGTAACATTTGAAATAACTGATCGTTCATCCTTGAATCACTTCTTGGGTGAGGCACATTCCCCATTCTTCTCTCACCTCACCAGCCATTCCTGAGCCTCCTTGGGTATATACTCATTCTCTTCCCAAATTCTAAATACAGGAGTTCATCAGGGCTCAGCCCTTAAAAAATGTTCTTCTCATTTTTACTAGTATCTATGTGGGGCCTTGGTGGCGCAGTGGTTAAGAGCTACTGTGTGCTACAGCTGCTAGCCAAAAGGTTGGCAGTTCGAATCCACCAGCCGCTTCTTGGAAAACTTACAGAGCAGTTCTGCTTTGTCCTATAGGGTCTCTATGAGTCAAAAATCGACTTGATCGAACAGGTTTGTTTTCTTGCTGATTGATTCTGACTCATGGCAACCCAATGTGCAGCAGAGCAGAACTCTGATCCACAGGATTTTCAACAGTTGAGTTTTTGGAAGTAGATTGCCAGGCCTTTTTCTGAGGCAACTTTTCTTGGTGGACTTGAATCACCAGCCTTTCAGTTAGTAGCCATGTAACACTTAACCATTTGTGCTACCCAGGGATTCCACAGCCTGTAAAAGGTCTTCCATAATCTGGCCTATAGCTAGTTCTGCAACATTGTCTCCTTCCACTCTCCCCCAGACTCACCAAACTTAGTCACATAGAGCTTCTTTTTTGTTTTGAAGAAACATAGATGGGTCTTTTCTTTCATTTGAGTTTCCTTCTGCTTGGAACACTTTACTTTTCGCATGGCTTAAATGTCATACTTCATTCAGGTCTCTGCTCAAATGTTACCTCCCCGACCACCTCATCTAAAATGGCCCCACCATCTCCTTATTTTTCTTCATACTATTTATTGTGTATATACATGTAGATATAGATATATATATTTAGCAAAAACTCAAACCTGTTGCTGTCCAGTCAATTCTGACTCATAGCGATCCTATAGGACAGAGTAGAACTGCCCCATAGGGTTTCCAAGGAGCACCTGGTGCTTTCGAACTGCCGACCTTTAGGTTAGCAGCTGTAGCTCTTAACCACTATGTCACCAGGGTTTCCTATAGATGTATATCTATATATCTATATCTATATAGATATATAGATAAAACATTGGTTAATATAGTACATGTCAAAGTATTTTCTAAAATATGTATCAACACAATATTATGCTGTATATAGCACTATTAACGTGAAAGAAAGTATAGCACTTAATGTATGCCATGATGTCATATGCTATGATATGATACGATTCATTAGAATTTAACCTCCCTGGGAACAAGAAACTTTCCTTCTAGCTCCATAATCTGCAAACAGTGCCTGACACATAGTAAGAAAATACATCTTTTGAATGACAAAAAATCATCTAAAACTAAATTATCCCTTTTTAGGCTTATTTTGTTGTTTTTGAAATTTTATTTTACCCTTCCATATTGCCCCCCCACCCCCACCCCTGCCTTTGTTGCTTGTTTTCCTATTGAAGATGCAATGCTCAGCTCTAGGCAGTACAGCAGTGAATTATAGAGATCAGGACTTGAGTCCAAATCTTTTCACTCTTTTTTTTTTATTGTACTTCAGGAAGGCTTACAGAACAAATAGTTTCTCATGAAACAGTAGTACATATGGTTTTATGACATTGGTTAACAACCCCACAACATGTCAACACTCTCCTTTCTCGAACTTTTTTTTTTTTTGGTGAAAATATACATAGCCAAAGACACACCATTTCAAAAATTTCTACATGCACAGTTCAGTGACATCGACTGCACTCTTCCAATTGTGCTGCTATTCTCACTTTAGATGAAGGCTTACAGTACAAAATAGTTTCTCATTTAACAGTTAGTACACATGTTGCCTGATGACAATGGTTAACAAACTCACAACACATCAACACTATCCTTACTCAACCTTGGGTTCCCTATGACCAGCTTTCCTGTCCCCCTCTGCCTTCTGGCACTTGTCGCTGGACTGCTGTACCTCATTAGTCCCATTTGGTTGTATGGGGCTGTCCACTCCCCGGCTGAACAGGGAACCTCGGAAATGACTTCACCACTGAGCTAAAAGGGTGTCTGGGGGTCATACTCTCAGGGTTTCTCCAGTCTCCTTTAGGCCAGTAAAGCTGATCATTTTTCAGTGAGTTAGAATTTTGTTCTACATAGATCTCCAGCTCTGTCCAGAACCCTCAATCGTGATCCCAGTCAGAGTGGTCAGTGATGGTAGCCAGGCACCATCGAGCTGTACTGGACTCAGTCTGGTGGAGGCCTTGGTAGCTGTGGTCCATTAGTCCTTCGGACTAATCTTTTCCTTGTGTCCTGTTCTCTTCATTCTCCCTTGCTCCCGAAGGGATGACACCAGTGGAGTATCTTAGATGGCTGCTCACAGGCGTTTAAGACCCCAGACACTACTCACCAAGGTAGAATGTAGAACATTGTCTTTATAAACTGTATTATGCCAATTGAGCTAGATGTTCACTGAGACCATGGTACCCACAGTCCTCCACCCAGCAATTCAGTCTCTAAGGGAGTTTGGATGTGTCTACGGAGCTTCCATGACCTTTCCTTGTACAAGTTGTGCAGGTTTCCCCAGTATTGTGTACTGTCTCACCCTTCACCCAATATAACACTTATCTATTGCCTATTTACTATTTCCCCCCCATCTCTCCCATCCCTGGTAACCAACAAAGATTGTTAC
>NW_004444223.1:837476-944391 GCF_000243295.1 Trichechus manatus latirostris
TGATGTTTTAGGGTTTCAGGATTGTTGTTTTCTCTGTTCTGCTTAGTTTTTCGGAACTTTACTGTGGAGGAATGGAGTGGTGCTTCTGCCTAGAGTGCCATTTTGCCAGAAGTCCTCTCATTCTTTTTTATTTCTAAAACATTTTTTTCATTATAGTGCCGCCTCTACTTATAATTTTTTTGAAGCCCATTAATTTATAAGATGGTTCCTCACTGGCAGTTTCTGGCCACAGGATTTATTCATCAGGAAGATCTGTTGAAAAGCTACTATGAGCCAGGCATTCTGTTGATGTTTGGGATCCAAAGACAAAAAGGCTGCCCTTGCATTCAAGGAACACTCTGTCTTACACAGATAGACATGCAAAAAACACTCAAATAATTTCTGGGAAAATTATTTGCAATTTGTGCAGCTAAAACCTCATATTACAACTTTTAATATTCTGTTTGCAGGATGAATTTTTACACACACATAAAATCACACACACACACTTCAAAACAACCTTATGTTTACAGTTACTTGATATTAAATTTTTACTCTTTGAGTATACTTACATATCAAGGACAGATATAACTACAGAAACACCTGACTTAGTAGTAAAATTATCCAGTCCTGTTATCTGTCTAAACTGTATATCAAAGTCAGATGTTCTACGATAGAGCAGCTTCACCTGAAGGTATCTATGCATTGTTGCCTTCAAAGGAAAGTCAATGGAAATGAAGAAGCAAAGGACTTTTCAATTACTTATTTTTTTCCAACTTAGAAAAATTTTCAACACTTGCTCCTCGCTGTGGATATCAGCTATTCCTTTCACTGACTTGCATCAGTTTTCCATGTACACATTTTTTCCAGGATCATATTTGGTCTGTAAATGACCTCACAGGTAATTTATTTTGCAAGTAGTTCATGTTTGATCTATGTGGCATGACAAGTAGCTTTCATATTATTTAGCTGACTAGGATGGAAGTTCGAAAAGGAAATTCCATCCAACAGTCCTTGTCAGTGAGCAGCTAGTGCATTTAATGCCTCAGAGTGCTAAGAGTAGAAATTGTCTGTAAGTAATACAAATTTTCTAAAGGCTACGAAATTTTTTGATTCTATGATGATGTTTGAACTATATCTTAAGGAGCCTGATGTTGGCAAATCTTTCCTTGAGTATATAAAAACAGTGAGTACGTATGGATTAAATAATTTCAGGCATTCAGTGTGGTTTTTTGCAAACATTTACCTGAAAAGCAGTATGGAATTAAATTGTCTTCATCTAAAAAGTGTTAAAAGCATTTATTATGAAATTTAATATCTAGTGTATATAGTTTCTCTTATAGTGATTTTTTTTTCTGTTAACACCTGAACAGAAGACATAAATTGAGGATTGAAGGTTTAAGACACCCCCTCATTTAGAATACACAATAATAATAACAATAATTAATGCATTATATGAGTTATTAGTCACTCTACTAAGTTCTAATTTAAATATCTCCATTAACACTTGCAATTACCTTCTAAAGTAGGTATTATTACCTTCATTCTACAGAATAGGAAAGTGAGACTCAAAGAGAATATGTATTTTCTAGAATCACATGGATAGTAAGACTAGAATCAAGATGTAAGAACATAATATTCTGACTCCAAAATTCATGCTCTGAAACACAAAATTTGATGAACAACATTCACAGAATAATATTCATACACTAAACCATGACTCAAAATGAGAAGAAACAGCTGCAAACATTCTTTAATAATATGAACATGAAATGTACAAAGTGTGAATCTAGGAAAATTGGAAGTTGTCAAAAAGGAAACGGAATGCCTGAAGATAGATATCCCAGGCATTAGTCAGCTAACATGAGCTGATATTGGTCATTTTATATCATTCAATCATATGGTCTACTTGCCGGGAATGACAAATTAAAGAGGAGTGGCATCATATCCATTGTCGAAAAGAACATTTGAAGATATATCCTGAAGTGCAATACTGTCAGTGGTAGGATAATATTCATATGTATACAACGAAGACCACTTAATACAACTATTATTCAAATTTACATACCAACCACTAATGCCAAAGATGAAGAAATTTAAGATTTTTACCAACTTCTAAAG
Organism: Trichechus manatus latirostris; assembly: GCF_000243295.1. Taxonomy (NCBI): domain Eukaryota; kingdom Metazoa; phylum Chordata; class Mammalia; order Sirenia; family Trichechidae; genus Trichechus; species Trichechus manatus. Next base: position 839,577 of record NW_004444223.1, read on the forward strand.
TATGAAATTGATCAAACATGCAATCAAGATGAATTGATAATTACTGGTGATTGGAATGTGAAAGATGGAAGCAAAGAAGGATCAGGAGTTGGAAAATACGGCCTTGGTGATAGAAACAATACTAGAGATGACATGATAGAATTTTGCAAGATCAATGACTTCTTCATTGCAAATACCTTTTTTTCACCAACGTAAGTGGCAACTACACACGTGGACCTCACCAGATGGAATACACAGGAATCAAATGGACTTACATCTGTGGAAAGAGATGATGGAGAAGCTCAATATCATCAGTCGAAACAAAGCCAGGGGCAGACTGTGGAACAGACCATCAATTGCTCATATGTAAGTTCAAGTTGAAACTGAAGAAAATTGGAACTAGTCCATGAGGGCCAAAGTATGACCTTGAATATATCCCACCTGAATTTAGAGACCATGTCATGAATAGATTTGGCATATTGAACGCTAATGACTGAAGACCAGACGAGTTGTGGGATGATATCAAGGACATCATACGTGAAGAAAGCAAAAGATGATTAAAAAGACAGGTAAGAAAGAAAAGACCAAAATGGATGTAAGAAGAGACTCTGAAACTTGCTCTTGAATGCAGAATAGCTAAGGTGAAAGGAAGAAGTAATCACATAAAAGAGTTGAACAGAAGATTTCAAAGGGCAACTCAAGAAGACAAAGTAAAGTGTTATAATGAAATATGCAAAGACCAAGAATTAGAAAACCAAAAGGGAAGAACACACTCAACATTTCTCAAGCTGAAAGAACTGAAGAAAAATTCAAGTCTCAAGGTGTAATATTGAAAAATTCTATGGACAAAAGATTGAATGACGTAGGAAACATCAAAAGAAGATGGAAGGAATACACAGAGTCACTGTATCAAAAAGAATTGATCACCATTCAACCATTTCAGGAAGTAGCATATGATCAAGAACCAATGACACTGAAGAATTCCAAGCTGCACTGAGGGCATTGGCAGAAAAAAAGGCTCCAGAAATTGACAGATTACCAATTCAGAAGTTTCAAAAAATGGATGCAACCCTGGAAGTGCTCATTTGTCTATGCTAAGAAATTTAGAAGATGCATATGTGTGCCCATTCAAAGAAAAGTGATCCAACTGAATGCAAAAATTATCAAACAATATCATTAATAACACACACAAGTAAAATTATGCTGAATATAATTAAAAAATGATTACAGCAGTACATGGTCAAGGAGCTGCCAGAAATTCGGGCCGGATTTAGAAGAGGACGTGGAAGGAGGGATATCATTGTTGATGTCAGATGAATCTTGGCTGAAAGCAGAGATTACCAGATAGATGTTTACCTATGTTTTATTAACTATTTGTGAGAAAAAAGAATTGTTATTACTTAACTGTATGGATAGTAACAAATTATGGATAACATTGCCAAGAATAGGAATTCCAGAACACTTAATTGTGCTTTTGCAGAACCTGTATATAGACCAAGAAGCAGTCACTGGAACTCAACAAGGGGATACTTCGTGGTTTAAAATCAGGAAAGGTGTGTGTCAGGGTTGTATCTTTTCACCATACTTATTGAACCTGTATGCTGAGCAAACAATTCGAGAAGCTGGACTATATGAAGAAGAATGCAGCATCAGGATTGGAGGAAGACTCATTAATAACAATCTCTAATATGCAGATGAAAAAACCTTGCTTGTTGTAAGCAAAGAGGACTTAAAGCACTTACTGATGAAGGTCAAATATTACAGCCTTCCATATGGATTACACTTCAACATAAATAAAACAAAAATCCTCAGAACTGTACCAATAAGCAACATTATGATAAACAGAGAAAATATTGAAACTGTCAAGAATTTCATTTTACTTGGATCCACAATCAATGCCCATGGAAGCAGCAGTCAAGATATCAAAGGACGTATTGCATTGGGCAAATCTGCTGCAAAAGACCTCTTTAAAGTGTAAAAAAGCAAAAATGTCACTTCGAGGAATAAGGTGGACCTGGCCCAAGCAGTGATATTTTCAGTCACCTCATATGCGAAATCGGGACAATGAGTAAGGAAAACCAAAGAAGAAGTGATGCATTTGAATGATGGTGTTGACGAAGAATATTAAATATACAATGGACTGCCAGAAGAAAGAACAAATCTTTCTTGAGAGAAGTATAGCTGGTGTGCTCCTTAGCCCTTTCAAGACCCAATTATTTTCTGCTTTGAATTTTTTGTTGATACCACGTATTTTCATTAATGGAAGCATGCTGAATCATTGAGTGTTGTTGAATTTTTTGTAGATAGTAAGGATTTTTTTCTTGACCCCTCCCACAAGGCTACCCTTAGGGTCCAGAGGGACATAACTAGTCCCACTAATTCTATCCCCTGGGTCCCCCTGAAGTCCACTGGGACATACTTGCCCCCCGAATTTTTCAAAATTTCTATTTTTTCTACCAAAAATGCACACACCTCATACAACTCCTTGTAGAAACAGTAATTTGCAGCACATACCCATTTTTTCAGTTTTAAGCAGTCAGAAAGGCCTCTGCCTTGCAACAGCATGCACTGTCAGTGGGAAAGCAGCTTCCCAATGAACCTGAGAGGCAGAAAATACTGGTGGGAAAATGAGTATCCCAATAGTCATAAAAGAGTTAGAAGCGAGGATGGCAAGACATTGTCTCACATACTTTGAACATGTTATTGGGAGAGGCCAGATCCTGGAGAAGCACATCATGCTTGGTAAAGCAGAGAGTCAGCAAAAAAGAGGCAGCCCCTCAGTGAGATGGATTGACACAGTGGCTGCAACAATGGGCTCAAACACAGCAACAATTGTGAACATGGCACAGGACTGGGCAGTGTTTCATTCTGTTGTATACAGGGTTGCTATGAGTTGGAACTGACTTGACAACAAAAGCATAGATTCACTTAAATTGTGCAAAAATATCCCATATTTGAGGTTGCGCTGCTCATTGACTTCTTTATAATCTCAAATAGATGTTTTAAAAATCTCTTTCATTAATCTTTTGCATCTTAATTGTCTGAGCACTTTAAGAAATCCTCTCATTAGAAAAGTATGAGGAAATATAAAATTTAACATAAATAACCTGTATTTCTTGACACACCAGCCTGTAGATTCAAAAAATAATCTAATTGGTAGTTCTCTGTCTCTTTAAAAACTTATCCTTTGGAAATAAAAACCTTTCCCATTTTCACTTCCAATGATTTGGGGAATCTTTAACTATATCCCATTGGAGTGCTACATGGAAGTGTCCTTGGCTGCTGTTCAGCACCCACAATATCCCCACCCCAATTCCTGCAGGCTGTGGTGGGGTTTCCTGTCAGTGCTGATACCAAAGCAACAAATCTGCCATCAAAATCTCACGTCTGCAGCACAAGGAAAAACCCCAATCTCTTACTGCAATCAAAACTGCTGACATTAAGGTAATTCACAATATGAACTCTCAAAATCCCATAGAGATTTTACTCAAAGACTACCAATTTTCATCTGCCTTTTGTTGCGGTACAAGTTGAACACAGAACCTGGACCATCCTTAGAACCAAATGACTCCTCCAGCTCTGCCCCAAACTTGTGCCTGTAAAGTTCCCAAAGGAAAGGCCATCCCAACATTGTTAGATACCGTAGTTTTGCAAGGAACCATGAATCAGATTTTTTCCGTTGAATCTACTGATTTTTAACTCTTGATGACTAATTTTAACTTAGGGAATAATACTTTGCCTACAACACAGAAATATACTTTAATTACTATGCAGTCCAGGTAGAAAAAAGAAGAGATAAGACGTCTGTAAAAATTATTCTTCAACTATTTCGGTTCCAGAATATCATTCACTAGTTGGAGGAAATCTAGGGGAAAGCTGCCAACTAATAATTAATCAACTTAATTTTTCATTTTGCAAGAAAAGTACATCACATTCATAACACTATTTAACTGGTCTACAGATTGAATTACTACCTCTCCTCCATTTTTTAAAAATATTCATGAATACTGTTATGTAGTCAAGTCTTAACTGGATAGTTGATGTGTACATCTTTACCAGAGACAAGCTTTCGGAGACATTCCTATATGGGATAGAATTTTGACTTATCCCTCCCTTTTTACTTTAAAGTCAAGTGAGAAGGACTGCCATGTACAGAAAATAAGCAGCATGCAGAAAATGTCAATGCTTCCAGTGTGGTGTGACATAAATAGCATGGCCAGTGTGTAAAAGACAGCAGATGATATCAAGACTTTGGGGAAGTGAAGAATCAGAAAGGGATGTTAGTGAAGAAAAGATGTGTGTGGGGGACTATAGATACTCCCATAACCTCCATCAGCTCGCACCAAGCCACCTCAAATGGACAACACTAAAGAAAAACAGTTCATTTGCTATGCAAATATAGCCTCGAGACAAATCCACTATTTGACCCTTCCACCAAATAAAATAAAATAATTGCTGCCCATAAAGTACCCCTTTAAGTATAGAGTGCTACTCTGAAGGGAGAAGGCAAAACAACAGCCTAGTATCACCACTGACGTCACAATATTCTATAACTTGTAAAAGTCTTCTCCTTTAGGTTTATTATGTCCATCATGTTTCTCAAAAGTAAGGTAGCTATCACCAGGTGTCTGAACTATTGAAGTAATATAAAAGTAATAACAACGGACATGAATGAAACTTTTGGGATCATGGTGTGAAGCAGAAAAAAGGAGATTTTATAGACAAAGTTTGAAATAGGCATTTCAGCTTATGGTTAGTCACAGGTAATATTTTATTTTGCTTGATGTGAGAATAGCTTCCTGGCAAGAAAACTCAGCAATGCAGGGCTCAATCAGATTTTACTCTGGGTTAGAGAAGTGAAGTAGTTTCTAAAATACAGGACCCCTGACAATTCAGCAGTACAGTTAGTATTTCATGAATTTAAATTTGAGTATGAGGCACCAATTTAATAAATCTGTTAAAAGTTGTCAATGATGAATCACACAGTAATTCTATTTTATAACTTTACTTAGTTATTTCTGTCTATGTGTATACGTAAAATTGATTTAATTTTATTTCTTCACAGTTTGAACAGAATTCAGTGTGATTGTATCAAATCATATGTGATAGCCCAAATATTTCCCATAGGATCAGAAGTTAAAGTGATTATCAAAAATAGAATGGAGTTGTTAAAAGCTTTGTACAAGACTCAGAAAGATTAATATAATTCTATCAATTATACTGCATCATTCAAGTATCTGAGGCTTTCATGTTTTCCACCAAGGTGGGCTCTGCCAAATTTTACATACAGCCAGGAAAGCTTCAAATCCCCAAAGGCTCTCTTAACTGGAAAATTTGTGTGGCTTTTCAGTTGTGGATTTCAGCTTGTGGTGAAATGCCATGTAAACTGATCTTCTGAATCCCAGATTTTCCTGATACACCCTAGCCTAGCATGTGATTTGAACAGTTACTGATTCCATTTAGAATTTAGTCGCCAAAAGTGATTAACAGACATAAAGTGGTAAATGCCATCCCACACAAAGGATAACTCGTGAGTGAAAGTGAGTTTGGATTCATGAGGTTTGCTTACCAAACCAGACACTTGTAAATAACCTGTAGAGATCAATTTTCTATGCATTTTAATTCTGGATATAATTCATTTGGAGACATGTACACTTATTATTGTACTTTAATATTTGTTTTCTTAAAAATAACCTATTTGCCATTTTAGACTAGGTGTAGGCTAAACTACAGCTCATGGGGAAAATCTGGTGTGCCTCTCGTTTTTGTAAATAAAGTTTTATTGGAACACAGCTACATCATTCATTTCCATATTGTCTATAACTACTTTTGTGCTACAATAGAGGAGTTGAATAATTACAGCACAGACTGTATGTTCTGAAAAACCTAAAATATTTACTATCTGGCCATTTATAGAAAAAGTTTGCCGACGCCTATTTTAGTCTCTTATTATTTGTTATATAAACAGATTTAGCATTTATCATAATGAGAGCTATCTACTATTTATTATCTGCCAGGAATATGTTAAACCCTTCCTGAACATCTCATTTCACTACAGTCCTATAAAGTATTGTTATCCCCATAAAATTAATGAGAAAGGAGAGGCTTAGAAGGTTTAAGTGCCTTGCCCGTGTAAACAGTGGAGCTAGGATTCAACCTAGTCTGACTCAAAACCCATGCTATACCTCTTAAATCCATCTCTTCTTCAATAAATCTAAGGTTCTTCTCTTCCAGTAAATTTGCATAATTACTACCCATGAGAAATAAGGCCAGTGAATAAAAGGTAAGCATCTCAGCCACCTGGATGTGAAGTTAAACTTACTGTACAGTGGAGGGGGAAAAGAGCTTTAAAAGTTTTCCTGAAGTGTAGAGTTCAAACTAAGTACTCAGATTAGTCCTGAAACAGTTTGTTTTAAAATTTTCAAACCAGCCTGTGTCTGGGAGTCAAGCTTTGATCATTAGTTAGTCAGCAACTTTTGGCAGACCACATGACTTCTCTGAGCCTCTGCCTCTTCTAACAAGGAATGAGAGCCCCAGAGATGCAGGGATATTGCTAGAAAGTGCCTGTGTGCTCAATGGAGTCTTCTCTTGGTAGGTGCCTCTCTGTAGGCTACAACGTATCCAGAGTGCTTGAAGCCTATGTTTTACGCTAGTAAAGTGAGATACGTGACAAGACATGAAGGCTCAGGCTATTTTTATGGGGGTAACACGTTTCATTTGACTGGAACTTCTAGCCAGTTTGATCCCCTAAGTGTGCCCACAAACGGAAATTTTTAGTAAGAGCAGACAGGCAAAGTAGGCTTAACTGTGGCTTTGACAGAGGTTCTTTTTTATTCAGGGGTCCACACTGTTGCAAAATCATCCAGAAAGTCTGACCACAAATTACACCAGCTGGGAAGACTGCTCTCTGTGAACTGTTTGCTATTTTTTCTTGGAACAGGTATTCCTCACCTACTCTCCAAGTAATTTCGTATGTTCCCTGGGAATTAACAGAAAATAATCTGGACATGGTCTTCCTCTTCCAGTCAAGGATTATAGCTTCAATCCAGGTAGTTTACTCTCACAGGAAGTTGGCAAAGCAGGTGTCTTGTTTATTTTTTTTTTTTACCTCACATTTTCCCATAAAGAATTTCAGATGGTTCCAAGAATATATACATTAATATTTTCTCCTTTATATTCTGTTCCATCTGAGAATAGCTCCTTGGTTCCGTTCTGGCAACTTCCAGAGGCTGGACATTTCCACACAGAAGGATACAACTCTGGTTGTGGGAGGGGAAAGAAGGAGAAAGGGTAAGAACACATGTCATACAGTTACATAAAATCACAGAATTTCAAAGGAAAAGTCATCTTAGAAGATATCTAGTCCAACTCTAATTTTATGGATAAGTAAACTGAAGACTTTATTGAAAGGTAGGATGTAAGGTAGAGTGTCTCTGACTCTACTGTCATATACTCCCAACCAGGGAGCGTCATTCACATGGAACACAACACACCAGGTGTACCTTGCAAGAAATCAGGTTGCCATTCTGTGGAGCTACTAGTTATTCCAGGAGTTCTCTCTTTGTGGTTTTGATCTTATGCAAATTAAGAAAACATTTCTGGTTCACAAAGGATGAAATAAGATCGTCAATAATAAAATTACTCTGAGAAGTTAAAATTGTTATATAATATGAGGTGATATTATTAGTTATAATGTACTTTCCCTGAAAACAAACAAAAATAGTTAATAAATAATAAAATATTAGCCAAACAGTAGGCACATTTTCTTCAAAGGTACAACAATTAGGCTAATAGCCAACTTCTCAACAGAAGCAATGGAAGCTAGAAGACAAATAATGAAAGAAAAGAAAAAGAAAAACTGCAAAAGAAATCTGTACCAAAAAGATAATTAGAAAACTCCCCACTTGTGTAGAAATTAAGAAACACCCTTCTACAGAATTCATGGGTCAAAGAATAAATCAAAATGGAAGTTAGAAATGTTTTTTTAAAGACCAGGCTTACTGGCTTAACCAAAATTGGAAGAACCCCTGAGTCTATGGCCCCCAGAACCCTTCTAACTCAGACTTGAAGCCACTTCCAGAGTTCACCTTTCAGCCAAAGATTAGGTAGGCCTATAAGTCAAACAATAACACACCTAAGGAAAGTGCTTCTTAGATCAGTCAAGCACATGAGATCAAATGGGCAACACCTGCCTAGGAACAAAGACGAGATGGTGGGAGGGGAAAGGAAAACTGGACGAATGGATAAGAAAAAACAACAAACAAAAGCCCCCAAAAAAATAATCTTAGTAATTATGACAAAAGGAACTTAAAATGTGGAATTTTTACTTAACTAATCATTTAATTGCTTTTCTCTGGCCTTGAAATCAATTTCAGTATATAGTTAAAAAAAAAAAATCACTCCCTAGTAATTATTTTACTTCCTATTGAAAAGCCTAGCAAAAAACAAGACTTGTTTATGGAAATTGTTATTTTGTTCATCTTTCTTCACCCCTCCCTCCAGCCTCAACCCTTGCTGTGCCTCCCTGTTCCTGGTCCCCTTTCTGTCTCCACCCAAGAGGGAAATGTTTCTGAAGCATGAAAATGGGGAGACTGAGATCAAGGGATTTCTGGAATTGTTGAGTTTCCATGCTTGTGTGCTCTTTGTAACAGTGGCAAGAGTTCAAATACCAAATGCTACATTTTAAATTACATTGACAGAACTCAAGGGCATATTTTCACCAAATGAAAAGCGCAGGATTTTAAAGTATTTATTTCTTCATTTAGTTCCATGTCTTAGACCAAATTCACTTTTTTTTTAAAGTCTAAACATAGGCAGACCATTGGTGAGCCTAGCCAGACTGTGACTCGCCACTTCCATGTTCCTTCCACAAATTAAGCCACTAAGGACATTTTCATGCTCATACTCATCGTTTACGTGTCCTCTTGGTATTGTGTTTGATAGTGGAAAATATTATTAGCATATCATTCCTGTTACTTCGGGAAAGGGAACTCTCCTTAATAGTATTCTATGACATACACTATGTGAGAGCAAGAGCCTTGCAGACGTTTTCCCCCTGTTCTCCCTGAGTCATCCTGTCTGGCATTTCACGATACATTCCAAAAAGCACGACGAGCAGAGTAACCACAACAGTAGCAGAGGTAATTCTTTGGGAGGGAACACCTTTGTTTGAGGGAGGGGAAGAAAAAGAAAAAGAAGACAAGGAGATGGAGAGGAAATCAGCACTGTTAGGGATTAAGAAAATAAAAAATATAGGCTTCTTATTATTCACCTCCTTGTGGGGTTATTCTCCTAACTCAGAAGCAAGAACTTAGGTCTTGATCTTACTCTGTCTTCTACCCACATATATTGGGGTTTTGGTTTGAGGGAAGCCAAGAAAATTTAGGTCATTTGTCAGATTGGCCCACTGGGAGTTTGTGTTTGTTTGTGCGTGTGTGTAAGCACACGTGCATGCGCGAGCTTCCAAGTTCAAGTTTTAGCCTTTGATATTGTTATAATCTCAGTCTAAGGACTTTCCTACTGTGTTTAAGGTCATCATATACAAATACTATTTTCCTTTCCAAAACGACTTCCAAGTAAACGTGGTGGTCTCAAATTTTCTGTTGATCTGGGAGGATATTAACCTATTTTTAAAGGAAAATCAAGGTTTTTTTTTTTTCTTTTTTTCTTTTCCTGATCTACCAAGTGAAGTGACCATTACTTAAATTACAGAGAGTTTAACAAAAACAGCTATCATAACAGAAACAAAAGGATAAAATTTGCAAACATACTTCAGTTAATTTTTAAATAAGTTTAATGGTAGATGGGTGTATGAGAGCACTGGCAGGAAAGGAAAAGAATAGTTTGAGTAGAAAGCAGATAAAATATTCTCAAGTTGTTTCATGTTCCTAAAAAGATGTCCAAGAACTGCACATACTGGCCACCGTGTTTTTGAGACTATTGCTCTTATATCTTGCTGAACTTATATTTCTGTAATTTGAGTTTCACAAAGATAGCATAGTTAGAATTTCACCCACTTTATATTACATATCACCACCCATTTGTCAGTTTGTTGTACTGTGGTGGCTTGCATGTTGCTATGATGCTAGAAGCTATGCTTTTGGTATTTCAAATAGCAGCAGGGCCACCAACTGTGGGCAGGCCTCAGTGGAGCTTCCAGACTAAAACAGACTAAGAAGAAACACCTACCAATCTACTTCCAAAAACTAGCCAATGAAAACCTATTGATCACGGAAAAGATTGTATGACTCTCCTGCTTTGGACACATCATCATAAGGGATCAATCACTGAGGGGGACATCATATTTGGTGAAGTAGAGGGCCAGCAAGGCAAGGGAGATCCTCAGTGAGAAAAACTGGCACAATAGCCATAACTACGGACTTGAACATGCCAGTGACCATGAGGATGCCACGGGATGATGCAGAACTGGGCAATATTTGTCTGTTGTATGTGAGGTCACCACGAGTCAGAGTCAACTCAACGACAGTTATCTGTCTATCTATCTATCTATCTGTCTATATATCATCTATAATAGATACACTTGGTATAAATATTACCTTGGAACAAAGCTCCAGGTTAACTGCCTTTAAAGGGTTACATTGCCTGGGTCTCTTCGGATTGCCATTAAGGGAGAGGAGGCATCTTTCTCCACTAGTTTCATTTCATCCCATAATGGAACATTCTGTGACAGCAGTTACATTGCACTCAGCCATAATGGAAGAATTTAGTTGTCTTCTAATCATTTCCCAGATGTATGGATGCAGAGACAACAGGACCTAATAGCCATTGAATGCACTCCCATGTATCATCCTCAGCCACAAATTTGGGAGCATTTTAGATTGTGCCCTCTCTTTCATACCCTTGTCTAATCTTATACCAAATCATTTACAGTTTCTTACAATCATCTCTTCAATCAATATCCTTCCCTCCATTCCAACTGTCATTTATTTAGTTAAGATCTTAATATCTTCTCACTTAGATTCTTGCAATAACAACCACCTCTTTGCAGATCTCATCCACTGTATTCTATATTTTCATCCACACCAAATCCGTTATCTACACTGAAAAGAAAGTTATCATTCAAAAATATAAATGTCTAAACATTACTCTATGGCTATAAATACTTCAATATAAAAAGCAAACTCTTTTATATTGCCATAAGATACTTCATGATCTGCCTACATTTCTTGCCATATGCCTGCCAATCACTAAAATACTGTTTCTCTGAGACAGGAGGAAATAATAGATGTAAACTTGATTACATTTAAAAAAATGTAGGGGGAAGAAGCATGTTAAAATAATTACTGTGTCTTTACCATGGCACACAAAAATCTGAATTATTTGGATTCTCCTTATTGATTAATTCATTTTATCAACAAATATTTTCTATGAGCATTCTGAAAAGGGCTGAAGTGTTAGATACCTAGCAGTGAAACAAAGTCTATCTAGGTGCTAGGAATGTATCAGTAAAACAACGAGACAAATTCCTGCTTTCAACAGGGGAAGAATGACAGTAAACAAATAAGTAAACCTATAACATAGAATAGTGACACATGATAGAGATAAAGATAAACAAGATAAAACAGATATGAAGTGGTTGGAAGCTGCCAATTTACATAGGGTTGCTAAGGACAACCTCATTGAGGTGACATTTCAGTACAGACCTGAAGAAAGTGACAGAGAAAGCCACATAGATACTGGTGAAAGTGTTCCAGGTAGAGGAAATAATGAGTGCAAAGGCCCTGTAGCAGGATCAGGCTAAAGTTGTGTAAGGACTAACAAAGAGGTCATTGTGGCTGGATCAGAAAGAGTAGGAAAGATGAGTAGGCGGTGAGACAAAGCAGTAGTCTGAGGCCAGATCATGAGATCCTGAAGGTCATTCTAAGGATTTTGACTTGTACTAAGAGTGAAATGGGAGTTCTTGTAGGGATATGATCAGAGAAGTGGCATGAAGTCCCTGTACTTCTCTCTTTGTACACTTTTTCTGTCACACTAATTACTTGTGAAGCAAGGATGGCAGGACTACATCTCACATACTTCGGGCATGTTATCAGGAGGGATCAGTCCCCGGAGAAGGACATCATGCTTGGTAAAGTAGAGGGTCAGTGAAAAAGAGGAAGACCCTCAACGAGATGGATTGACACAGTGGCTGCAACAATGAGCTCAAGCATAACAACGATTATGAGGATGGCGCAGGACCAGGCAGTGTTTTGTTCTGTTGTACATAGGGTCGCTATAAGTCAGAGCTGACACGACGGCACCTAACAACAACAATTACGTGTAGTTCTCTGAGTCTCTCTGGAACATCCTTTACGCTCATACCTGATCCCTCTTCAGTTGACAATCTCTTAGTAGATCTTCAGGCTCCATCATAGATCTCTTCTTCTACCATAAGACAGTAAGTAGGTGCCATTCCTAAGTGCCTCGATGACATCTTATCAGTTACAAAGCTGTTGGATCAAGTGACAGAAAACCTAACAGTGACTTAACCCATAAGAACATTAAATGCTTGCCTACAAGATGTCCAGAGTTAGGTCATCATATTAATTCAGTCACTAGGAGATGTCCACAAGGGCAAGGATCTTTCCATTCTTCTGCTCCACCATGATCAGCATGCTGGCTATCTTCCTCCAGCTTGTCCCTAATGATTGTAAGATGGCTGCCACAGTCATGACTGCTATCTTATCCTCACAGACATCTGACTTCACACTATAGAATCTAAAGCAAGAGTGGAGGGAAGGCATTCCAAGAGCTTTTTTTTTGCATTGTTCTTGCTTTTGTCAGAAGAAAACATCTTTCCCCAAAGCCCACTAGCAATATATCTCAGAAGCTTACTAGAAGTCTCTTTATGTTTCATTAGCCAGGACTGGTTCATATTTATTGTAGGTGTCTGTTTACCTGTGTCTCTCAATCACTGTTTCCCCAGCAACAAGCACAGATTGTGACACATAGTTAGTGCTCAATAAATATTTATTAAATAAGTGTTTAATGACTTATTTTCTTTGTAAAATAGATGTGAGGTTGATGGGTATGAGTTTTATGAAAATAACAAACATTGAAGAAAAGAAAAGAACTGCTGACTAGAGATGAGTAAAATAATTGCCAAAAAGTATTGTAACCTAACCAGTGTTAGAGAATATTGAAAAAAAAATAAAGTTCCGATTTATACTTTAGAGTTTCCAAATAAAATTCACAAATCCCCAAAGGGTTGAAATTAAGTTCTCATTATCTAAAACCATGGAATTTAAAAGTGTTTTGAACTTTCCCTCCACCCTGGTTTCAGTTCATTGACAATGATCTTTAAAACATGTTTCTCAATTCTAGTGAACTATATCTGAACCTCACTGCAGACCATGAGTTCTGTGATATAGGACAACCACAAACACAAAACACACAGAGAGTACCCCAGGGAGACCATTGTTGATGGGGCAGTAGGGATTTCTGAATCAGTTCAGGTATGAAGGATGGTTGACAGTTCAACAAAAGAAGTGACATAGAGTCAGTGATTAAGCTCAATGGAAGTAAACTTTTACAAGTATCCCTTGCCTGAAGCTGGTGTCCAGGCATGCCCTGTACCCTTAACACTTCCCTCCTACCCATGAGTAAGCCTGAAGGTATCCTATGGGATATGTCCTGAGCCCCTCAGAGGCCACCTCCAGGTACCACTTCCAAGCTCTGCCTTCAACTTTCCACTACAAGCCCACTTGTTCTGTCCTGGTGTCCCATTTCCTATCTTGGATTCTGTTTTTCTTCTCAGCTTCTTCATACCAGTGCCTCAGCAGCAATGGCCGCTCAGCTTGATTCAGGCTTTAGCTCTACTTCTCTATAGCCTTGTGCTGTGGAACCACCGGTCAGAGCAGGTCTTCATCTGAGCTCAACTCCAGCACTAGGAACTGCAGCCATATATGGCACTTATTTGTCATTTTAAAGTTTTAGAAGTAGCCTCTTTATATTTTGGAAGAACACTTAGAGGCCTTTAGCAAGGACCATAAAAAGGGCCTTAATTAAATGGAGAAAGAGAGAAACAGAGGCAGAAAATGAATGCTGGGTTGGTTCAAACAGTGAAGGCAGACATGTACCACTCAATCATGAAAGACAGAAGCTGTTTGAGGCCAAAAGGAATTTTGTAGTGTTCACTGAAGGAGTGTAAACTTGCTTAAATGCCAGAATTTTAAGGATTTGTGTAGTATGAAAACAGAAAGAGCAGAAAATAGAACTATCAGAACAAATTGATGAAGAATCCAAAATTATAAATACTGTGTAATTGTGAACAGACTCAGAAGTGTACACAATTAGTTTCTTAGCACTGATACAAGAAAGTACCCCTTCTAATGGAGATGTGGACCAGTTAGGAGACAAATAAGAATCAGTGAACCAAATAGAATCAATGTTTGGACAGATACAGGACAGCATTTTTCTTATTCAATACTGGCTAAGATCCAGACAGAGCAGGAGAAAAATGTGGAACAGAATTCAAATTCACCTAAAAAGATTAGGCTTACTCTCCTGACAGAGACTGGAGGAACACCCAAAACTATTGCCCCCGGACACTCTGTTAACCCAGAAATGAAACAATTCCCGAAGCACACTTTTCAGACAAAGATTAGACAGGCCTATAAACAAAAAATAACACACGTGAGGAACATGCTTCTTAGTTCGATCAAATATATGAGACCAAATGGGCAGCTCCTGTCCAAAAGCAGGACGAGAAGGCAGGAAGGGACAGGAACTGGATGAATGGACACAGGGAACCCAGGCTTGAAAGGGGGAGTGTGCTGTCACATTGTGGGGATTGCAAGCAATGTCACAAAACAATATGTATATAAATTTTTTAATGAGAAAAAAAATACTGACTGAGAATTTCACCAATTTTCTAGTTTCTAAAATTTGGGTTTAGTACTAGAAACATACTGCTTATCATTTGAGCCTTGTGGTGAATATGATATATCTGAGAATATATGTGTGTTTGTGAGTGTGTCTATACAGTATTTAATGAATTATATGTAGTACATTTATTCTTTACTAATACTTTAATTGAACTCTAAGTTAAACAACACCTCCCCATACACATATATACAATGCCTTCAGGTATTGGTGAAGAGTGGTATCTTAACCCAGCAAGACTCAAGCAACAATTAAGTGAAGATTCTACAGCCCAGAGTGTGCAGGCCATGAGCCAGCACTGCTCCTTTTACAGAATTCTGCCTTTGAACAAAGCTTTTCCCTGTTTGAGTGGGCTACACATTACAACTGTAAAGTTACATACCTCATATTTTGAAATTTAAGGCCTTTATGATAACTGAAGACATTTTATAATTACAAATCTGATTTGTAAATTACATTGACAATTCTTTAATAACCAAGTAGTTCCTGATTTGCTCTAATTGATATCGATTTTTTTAAGCTCTAAGAATGAAGTTTAAAATTATGATTGCTTGTGGTTGTTGTCAGACATGCGAAGCTTATATATTTGTTTGATACAGGAGTTATTTTCATCGTGTGAAATCTAGTTGAAATAGAAAGAAGATAAACTATTGCTAATGGATTTAACCTCTGATTTTGACCATACAAATATTTATCTTACATCCCTTGGATTCAACTTACAGGCAGATTTTGTTTAGTATTCTTCCTTGAGTTATTTTCTTAAGTATTGAATAAACTGCATTTTTTTCTCTGTATTTGAGAAAATACTTCCTTTGAGAAATTCTAAATGATAAACATTTTGGTTTGGAGTAGATAAATCTCTGTACATTCAAAACCAAACTAAAGAATTCTTATTAATTCCACTGCTTATGGATATAGTGTGTTCTGAGGAGTTTAATTTTCCAGTAAACACAGGACTAACTATAGAAACCTTTTATCTGAAAGCAATGTCAAATTAAGCAACAAAGATTGACAACTTATTAAGACTTTTTATTTAAAATGCACACATACGATGACTGGATATTTTTTACAGTTGCTTTCTGAACACTTTGTACATCTTCATAGATTAAGGAGATACAGAAGACTGGGTTAAAAGGAATCTTTGATATTTTCTAAATAAGACTTTTCTTTCATATTTATTACTTTTTCCTAAATTTGAACTGTAACAATCAACTCTATTTACTTGAGATATTTGGGAAGATAGGTTCCAGTTTATTAATATTTTACTATGGAATAGATAATTAGAAGGGATTTCTCTTTCAAAAAAGTACCAAATAATTTCACATGCTTCATTCCATTACTAAAGTAACAACCACTCAGCGGTTATAAGCCCCCTTTGAATTAGACTGATATTGATTAAAGAGATGAGTAATATTCAGCTATTAAGTCACTTCTCTAATGTTTCTGTGTATATTTTCCCACAAACCATAAATACTTAAAGACATTTAAAGGACAGGAAATAAATGACAGGCTCTAGGAGGAAAAGGAAATTAATAAAATTTCAAGCCAGTGTGGCTAATAGAATGGTAAACCTATTGCAGTAAATTGGAAAGAAGGAATGATTTTGTTTGAGGAAAAGGTTTGCACACCTTCAGTGTGAGATACCAATACGAGAACACCACTGGAGATGAGAGATTATAGTCCAGGGCAGAGGTTGGTACTGCCTTAACCTGTTGCCGGTAAGTCAATTCCGACTCATACCGACCCTGTAGGACAGAGTAGAACAGCCTCATAAGGTTTCCAAGGAACGGCTGGTGGATTCCAACTGTAGATCTTTTGGTTAGCAGCTAATCTCTTAACCACCGCACCACCACGGCAATAGTACTGCCATAGATTCCATTTAAAGCCCACCTAGAAGGAGGTCATATTTGCATCTTAAAATAAATGAGATTACTTTGAGGGTGAATGTGTAATATGAAAAGTAAGGAGCCTGAGGAAAGAACCTTGGAAATAGTCACAATTTTGGAAGTATATGTGAAGAGAAGCAAGTAACCAGCAGAAAATAGGTCAGAGGTGTTAGAAGACAACTGGATAAACGATGTTAAAGAACCCAGAGAAGGATAGGATTTTATTAAGGCAGAGAGAAGTTCCAAATAAGTGGTTTAGTGGTCTTCAAAATATTTTGCTTATATTTGTTCCCCCTAAAATAATTTTGAAAAACTTTGTCCCCACACACGTTTAACATCTAAAATGGTCATTACATACATAGTTGTAAGTAATATAATTTCCAGCATATTATAAATATTGACTTAAAACAGTGTTACCTGATTCTTTTAAATGTTTCCAATGAAATATAAAATAACAGAGCAAATTAATACCCACCATAAAATAAATGAATAGCTCCTCTTTAACAGTTGGACGTTTTATTTTTTTTAAACTCCTTGTGTTTATATTTGCATTCCACCTTCTCTCACAGAATTTAATCCTAATGAATATGCTTTTATAACTTCAAAACCTTTTCATTGATTGCCTGTCTTACATCTTCATAACAAAAATATGTATATAAACTAAAATATTAATTTAAATTACTTGTGACAATTAGACTTCAGCATTTATACATGTTTTCATGATTGTTATTTCTGCAATTTTCATGATTATAAAAATTAACCCAAACTAAAAAATATTTATATATCTTAATAAATAGTTAATAAACATAAATAGTAAAATTAAAAGCAGTTTTAGTCAGATGATTTAGGCTGTTTTTCAGCTGTTTATGTATCTATAGATGCATATTATTTCTAGCATAAAATAAAATTTAGCATCAACTCTATTCCTGTTTTTAATTTTTATAAGTATAATAAGACAGATGTATCTTAGGTATCCCAAACTCCTAGAATAGCATCTGGCACAAAATAAGTATTAAATGATTGTTTTATTTAATAAAGAAATTGGAGCTGCAGGTAACATTCATTTAATTTATGGAATATGTCCCCATAAAATCTAATTGCCTAAGCTAGTCCTAGATATCAACCAATCAGCTAAATCTGACTAAAACTCTCCAAAAATGTGTGATTCCATCTTTCCTTTTAAACAATTGTGTTAGTACTCAACCTCAAGGTAAGCATATTAATTCTGAATTTGAATCGAAGACAGCTAGGTAAGGCGGAGCGGGGCAGACAGATAGGTGGGATGGTGGTAGATGGATATGGCTCCAAGCCTTTGCAGGATTGGCAGTCTGGATGGAATTTAGCACTTCTGCCTTCATTATTACTTTCTCTGCTTTACTTTGCTTCACTATTTGCTTGACTTTGCTTTTGCAGAACTCTCTATCTAGAGCACTGTATTCTTTAAAAAGCAGTCCAAGGATAAAATCGACGAGGGCAAGAATAACAATTCCATACGTCTAGGACTTTAGAATATTTCCACAAATAACATAATCCCAAATTTTTAAAATTAAATTTTAACCTTAATGTAAATATATATGAAGGAAGAAAACAGGATGTCCTGCCTCATCTTTAATCAGTATTTTGAATTGTCCCTTCATCTGGTGCCAGAAATTTTTTATGCTCTCCATCTCCTCCTAACTCCAGGGCAATGCACCTAGTAAGACTGATAAGTGAGAAGTACAGCTTTCTTTTCTAAAGTGAGGAAAGCGGTAGTATTAGAGCAGAACCAGAGTGATGCCTGGATGCGGGACCAGGTACGTTATTCGTGGGGCCTGCTGCAAAATGAAAATGCAGGAGCCCCTTGTAAACCCAGCGCAGGGTACCAAGCCACTGCAGAGATCTCACACCCATAAAGCCGGCCCTGCCTGAATGCCTTCAACATAGACACTGGAAGGGTAAGTCGGTTTTAGGAAAGCGTTCCTAAGTCAGGTGAGGACTTGGAAACTGATTGCCTTATCAAGTTTGGTAATCACTCACCCCTTGGAAAGTCTGTGTACCTCCAGAGGCATGTGAACCTCAGCTTCCAATCCATAGGTTTTAAGCAGTCTGAGGTTCCCTACTAACTAAATCTTCATTTAGCCTCATGATTGAATTACACATCAGAAAGTTTATTCCAGTAGAAATTTCCAAAATCAGGACTATTTTGAGATAATACGATTTCAGTTCATTGTGTCGCAACTACTTCCAGACATCAAAAAGCTCTAAAAGATTCTTGAGCGTTTCTTTTGAGTTACTTCTGTTGACTGCTCTGGAGAAGTTTAGCTCCAGGTAGCCCAGCATGCCTTCCTTATTTTATTTCTAAGAAATCTGCAAGATAGGAAGGCCAACTAAATCCTTATAGATACCTAAGAAAATAGAAAAATAATACAGCTCAAGACATCATACAAATATGGAACATGTACGATTAAGCTCTTTTAATTTATGACCATTATTAAAAACTTCCAACATTAAAAGTGGATTTATAGGTAATGCTGTGTGTTTGAAATCTGCCAAGAGAGAAACAAAGTAAAAATGAACAACAAAATAAAAATAGAACTACTTGAGACTGAGATCATGGAGTAAAACTGTAATTGTACACAGTCATTTTGACTGTGACCCAGATTTGTTAAAAGCGGGTTGAATGGTTTCTGAGGGTTTACAGGACATCTTTCTAGAAGTTGATGGCTGAACTGACATCTCCGGGATATATTAAAACGTTTACACTGAGCGTCTGGAGTTGTACATGGAACAGTTGCTGCACTCTGTTCTTCAAGACTGTTCTATAGTCTGTGCAAATTAATTTTGCTCTAATGTTTTAAGTGAATCTCAGGAGATGTGGCCCAGGAAGTTGACTTTTTTACAAAAGCTTCACAGATGTTTCTTGAGAAACCATTCAAACCAATTCTTTATCCTAAGGGATAGCAAATTAAAGTTTATGGATTAAATCTGGCCCACCACCTATTTTTGTAAATAAAGTTTTATTGTAACACAGCCACACCCATTTATTTACATGTAGTCTGTGGCTGCTTTCACAGGACACCTACTTCTCACTTACCCGACATTCAGCATTTAAGACAATAGTAAAAAATCTACTATCTCACTATTTTGCGCATTAACAATGCGGCAAGCAAGACAGCAACAGCTTTGGAGCATCCCCTCCCTTGAGGAGTGTCTCTGGGCAGCCTTCCGGAAGCTGGGCCATGCTGCCCTGTGTCCTCCACTCCCTCCTGTGGGTGGGGCACCTCATCCAGCTGCCAGCAGGGCCAGCCTCCTCCAGTGGCCACTGTCTCCAGGAGAAAATGCAGACAGCACCGAGTCAGCAGGTGCCTGTTCTGAGTTCCCAGCTTCTCTGTAACCTGAGGTCCTGAAGCTGAAAATTGCAGTGGGATGGGAAGGGAGGAAAGAAAGAGGCATCAGAGAGGTTGTTTGGAAGAATTGTGTGTGAGTTTAATGACATCCTAAAGTGAGCCTAAACTGGGCCTGAAGCTTCTGCCTTAGTGGGGCCAGGTGCTTGGCCGTGTTCCCGTGCTCTTGCAGGAAGCCTTGAGCCTAGGTGACTCACCAGGCCAGGAGGGCTGAGCAGGCTCTGGAATTGTGAACGCAGGACTTGCAGGAGTGGGAGTGGAGCCCTGGAGACAGCTCCATGAGGGAAGCTCTGACCCAGCACAGGAAGGTGAAGTGGTTAAGCATGGGCCCTCCAGTCACACAGCCCGGCTTTATCCAGCTTTGTCTCCTCCAAGCCTCCTTCTCTTCAAAGGAATAATCTGAAACTGAACTTGTCATAGTGATGAGCACATCAGTAAATCTTAGCTGTTATTATTTCTATGATCATTCTATGTCTGAAAATAGAAAACAAACATCCTCCACTTTCGCATAACACAGATTTTGGCATGATGATCTGGTATTTGTAACCTAACTGTGTCTGTAAGTGAGGAATGAGTACAATGGCAGTATTGAGTGTTGTAACAGAGACTGTACAGCCCTCAAAGCCTAAAATGCTGACTATCTAACCCTTTACAGGAAGTGTTTACTAATCTCTGCTTTATCCTCTCAAGCAAACTTCAGTTAATTCATTCCAATAGGACCTTCACCAATTGTTAGTTGCCCTTTAGTGGATTCAGACTCATGGTGACCGCGCTGTGCAGAGTAGAACTGCTCCATAGGGTTTCCAAGGCTGTGACCTTTCAGAA
This sequence comes from Trichechus manatus latirostris, assembly GCF_000243295.1. Lineage (NCBI taxonomy): Eukaryota > Metazoa > Chordata > Mammalia > Sirenia > Trichechidae > Trichechus > Trichechus manatus. The sequence continues at coordinate 860,533 of NW_004444223.1, forward strand.
GTAGATCCTCAGGCTTGTCTTCCAAGGTGCGTCTGGGTGAGTTTGAACCTCCAAACTTTCAGTTAGTAGTCGAGTGCTTAATTGTGTGTGCCACCCATGAATTCTAAAATTTTGAGATAATTTTCACATTTTGTCCGTAGTTGAAAAGCAGTGCCAATCTAAAGTACACGTTTGTGATGAATAAGGGTCTTTGTTTCACCTAAATACTTAAAATGTTCCCAGATTTGGACCCATAATCTTCTGGTTAGGTTCTATTTCAGCAAAGATTCACTCACTGATTCACATTTCAGCCTGTTATTTGTGGAAGACATCTTCTGATCTTTATTCTTTTTTTCAAACCCATAATTTAATTTCACGATTAATAATGATAAATTGTTCAGAGAAGCATTGATGGACTTCCAAAGGATGGTGGATCCTTCTCCATTAAAAACATATCTCACTTTCTTGAATTAAAATGTTAATAAATCTGCATGTCTGGTTACTTCCTTTAACTAAAATAATAATAATAGTAACAATAATCTAAGAAGGAGAAGGAGAGGACAGAGTGGAAGAAAACCCATCAGATCAATTTTTTAAGGTGAGGAAAGACAAAAAGTCCTGTTAGCTGCTTGTAATTCTGTATCTTCAGGAACTAAGAATAAATGACAGCCATTCCCCGTTTCTAATAAGAAGACAGAAAAATCTTGGCTAAAATAAACAGTCATCACAATCCAGATGTTACTGGCAAGAGATAAAAATAAATTTAAATTCTTCACCTTGCTCTTAAGATAAAGTGGAGCACACCTCATGGCAAAACTCATACATGGAAACACATCTATTCCCTAAGGACCAGAACCTCTATCCACATGTTCCTATTTATATTTAAATTAATCAAAATTAAGCAAAATTAAAAATTTAGTTTCTCAGTAGCACTACATTTCAAGTGTGGCTAGTGGCTATCTTATTGGTTAGTACAAATATAGAATGTTTCTATTATTGCAATAAGTTCTGATGGACAGCGTTGCTTTCGACTATTTACTACAACTGAATTCCTGATCTGTGAACACCCCTTAGATGATAAAGAAAATGTTAGGGTGATAGCTATAGATCTCTGCTGAGAGAGAATTGAGAAATTAGGGATCAATAATTAAAATTACCAAAGTCATATATAGTTTTTTGGACACAGGTATGAGAGACTGACAATGATTAATTGAGTAGAGAGTCTAATGTTAATCATTAGAAATTGAACCTTCAACAAAGACGATTCAGCTTCAGCTCTTTGCTCTGAAAGTCTCAGAAAGTCTTAGAAAGTCTCAGAACTTTTTTTTGCCAAGCTTTGTTTTCTTTATCTCTCACATGACTCTAAGAACATGCAGCTCACTGAATTAGAATGATCATAATTGCCTTCATAAATATAGAAAGGCTTTATGGTAAATGACTAGCAAGTGGGAAATCTGTCTGACATGGTAAATAGTCTATGAAGTTTATTTAAATGTAAGAAGCATCAGTTTAGGGCCTTGCATGTTTTATGTTTCAAAATGTAGAACCTCAAAAAAGCATCCATTGAACATTTCTCTTGACCTCTTTGAAAATGGGCTTCTTCCCTTTTTCATTATGATCCTATCTATATATAGTTTTGGTCTGAAAACATAAACTCTGTATAAATATTAGAGTTGGCTTAATTGTATTCTGCGTTACTTATTGTCATGGATTGAATTGTATCTTCCCCAAAATATGTGTCAACTTGGCTAGGCCATGGTTCCTAGTATTGTGTGATTGTCCACCATTTTGTCATCTGATGTGATTTTCCTATGTGTTGTAAATCCTATCTCTATAATGTTGATGAGGTGGGATTCAAAGCAGTATTGTTAATGAGGCAGGACTCAACAAGATTAGATTGTGTCTTAAGCCAAGAGAGAAAGTGGGGACCTCATACCACCAAGAAAGCAGTGCTAGGAGCAGAGCTCATCCTCTGGACCGGAGATTTCTGTGCGGAGAAGCTCCTAGACCAAGGGAAGATTGATTACAAGGACCTTCCTCCAGAGCTGACAGAGACAGAAAGTCTTTCCCTGGAGCTGGCACCCTGAATTTATACTTCTAGCATACTAGACTGTGAGAGAATAAAATTCTCTTTGTTAAAGCCATCCACTTGTGGTATTTCTGTTATAGCAGCCCTAGATAACTAAGACACTCATGAAAGTTAATTTGACTCAAATAATTCAGAAGTCACCTTAGGCAGAAAATATGCCAACTTTCCCTTATATTTTACTAATGAGTATACCTATGCCAAAAAAAGGGTTTATTAATTTATTATTAATTTATAAATAGTTGGTCAATACAATAAGTGACTATTGAACATAAAACAGTGTGCTAAAGCTTTTGGGGATCTATTTTAGATTCTATTCTGGTGTCAACTGGTGATTTTCCATTAGAAGAACATGACCAAAGCTGTTGTACAGGAAGATTAATTGACATTTGAGATGATTTGAAAAGAAGAGTTACTTGAGTTATTAAAATCTTCATGCTTATTTATGGGCAAGATTTTCTATTCAGGGGACACAATATTATAAAATGATGAAAAGTTAGAACTGAAAGATTTTACAGCTTTTCTAGCCCATGTTCCTTGTTTTATTGCAGATAGTTGAGCAGAGCTGCTTCCCTCTCCTCACCCCTACATAGACTGCAATTTTTATGACACTTAATAATTTGATTCCAACTTACATTTCCACCCATATTTCCCCTGCTCTACAAAAAAACCTATATTCCTACCAAATGGGAACTCATGACATTCCCTGGATACATCCCCAGTATCTCACCTCCTGCTCATTTCACTTCCTCTTTCTGGAGTGTCCTTGTCTCTGATTTATACACATTCAAGCCCTACCATCTTTCATCTTTCCACAACCTTATAGCTGACTTCTTTTAACTTGAATATGGCAAGTCTCTGAATCTCTCTCTCTCTTTCCCTCCCCTTTCTCTTTCTGAGCAATAATCCCATTCAGCCCTTGTTTGGTGCACAGAACATGGTTCTTGACATGAAGACAGTTCAGAGTATTACATCTGTAAATCTCAATAGATTATGGTAAACTTCATGAAAATATTGCTGCAAAAACTGAATTAGGCGGTGTATATTCAAACACACTGAATGTGAGAAATTCTATACATATCCAAGTTGCTGCTGCCATTTATATTTTAAGCTCCTTAAGTGCAACTAAAAATCCCATTGCTGACGGGTCGAACAGCGACCCTTATAAGACAGAATAGAGCTGCCGCCTAGGGGTTCCAAGGTTGTAATCTTTACAGAACTGCCAACCTTTTGGTTAGAAACCGAGGGCTTAACAGCCATGCCACCAGGGCTCCTTCCTTAAGTGCAAAGACGGATCTTATTTATCTGTGCATACATGAGGACAAGGACCATGTTATAATGTTCCTGACTGAGTGATTGATTGAATTAATAAGTGAGTACGTGACTGAATGAATGAATGAATAAAAAGGTACTTAATAAATAAATACACAAAGTGTTCTCGTTCCTCCATCCCATTCTTGACTGTTTTTATAAACTTTTATTCTTCTTTTTCTGAGGAACTCACAGTATTCTCAATTGTATTTCCATAGTATCTTGGAAAATACCTTTAGACATAGTTTTAGACTTTACTATTTTTCTTGGCCTTATTATAGCAGTCATCATATAGAGTAGTAACTGTAACAATATGTCCATATCAGACTGAAATTAACTATTTTATTTTATTTTATGTTTGTTTTCAGCATTTTCACAGTGTTGAGACAAAATAGGTGCTTGATAAATTTTTGTTGAATTGGATCAAATTAAATGTTTGTCTGTGCTCCTTTATTATCATTCTGCTCTCCCTATTATGAAGATCCCACTCAAACCCCCTGCTACTCTTTGGATCTGCCACTTGAGCCCTGGTGGTTTTGATGGAACAAATGAGGGGTGGGGGGAAGGTTGGAAGATGTGTTCTCTGCTTCCTAAGCAAATCACCACACAGGGACATATGGGTGATAAACATGGGGTGGAGTTGAATCAGGGGAGGTAGTGTGTTCCTTATGCTTCATTCATGTACTTTATTCTGTAATGTCAATTTAACATACATTTTTTACATAATTTTACAAATAAGACCCCATGAGATAAACTGGTTTTCTAGAAATCAAACATCTGGCATAGGAAACTCCAGTCACATATTGTTTCGGTAAAAACCCTTCCCACGGCACTCAGGATAAAGCCAAAATCCCACAACACAATTTCAAAGGCCTTCTTAACTTGCCGTCTTATCTCTAGGCTCCACCCACAAGTAGCCTTTTGTAGATCTTTGAACCCACTATTTTCTTACCTATCTCTGCCTAGAACACTCTGTATGCTTCTTTCCCTTGCTCACTCCTTCTTGTCCTTCAGAAGTTCCCACAGGCCCCAAGTAGAAGACTTAGAAAGTAGCTGAGGTGAGAACCAGAGGGCCAGATGTAAGCTTTATAGCAAGAAGATTAGTTACAGAAAATAGCTACCACCACTAGTAGCTGCCATAGAGTTTATTCTGACTCATGGTTGTCTCATGTGTCAGAGTAGAACTGTGCTCCATAGGGTTTATAATTGCTGATTTTTTTTCAGAAATACATCACCAGGCCTTTCTTCTGAGGTGCCTCTGAGAGGACTCCAACCAGCAATCTTTTGGTTAGTGACCAAGCACATTGACCATTTGCACCACTCTGGAACTCCACAGAAAATAAAACAGCCTAAATTCCTCACATGTCTGAATTCGGTAACTATTGGTAACACATCAATGTTATCAGCAAATAATAAATTAGTCCAAAGTTGTTTATCAGATACACTAGTGTTAACTGAAGAATCCTTCAGTAAAAGGTGACTCCCATCATAAATACTCTTGAATTAAAATCATTCTTTTCTTAACGTCTTTCTTTCACACATAAAATGCAAGTAGCCCTAAACTAGTTAAATAGGCTTTCTCATAATATATATGAAAAAATATTTGTGATATATATACAATATAATATAAATATAATATATATATTATTCCAGTTATGTATATACATAATTGGAAATCATCAAAAATGAAATGGAACACATAAACATTGATATCCTAGGCATTAGTGAGCTGAAATGGACTGGTGTTGGCCATTTTGAATCGAACGATCATATGGTCTACTATGCCAGGAATGACAACTTGAAGAGGAATGACTTTGCATTCATCATCAAAGAGAACATTTCAAGAGCTATCCTGAAGTACAATGTTGTCAGTAATAGGATAATATCCATACACCTAAAAGGAAGATCAGTTAATATGACGGTTATTAAAATTTACACGTCAACCACTTAGGCCAAAGATAAAGAAATGGAAGATTTTTACTAACTTCTGCAGTCTGAAATTGATGGAATATGCAATCAGGATGCATTAACAATTACTGGTGATTAGAATGCAAAGATTGGAAACAAAGAAGGATCCGTAGTTGGAAAATACTGGACTTGGTGATGGGAACAATGCTGGAGATTGTGTGATACAATTTTGCAAGACTAACAACTTCATTGCAAATAACTTTTTTCAGCAACATAAGTGGTAACTATACACATGGAACTCGCCAGATGGAATACACAGGAATTAAATTGACTACATCTGTGGAAAGAGATGATGGAAAAGCTCAATATCATCAGTCAGAATAAGGCCAGAGGCCGACCAGAACAAACTATCAATTGCTCATATGCAAGTTCAAGTTGAAGCTGAAGAAAATGAGAACAAGTACACGAAAGCCAAAGTACGACCTTCAGTACCTCCCACCTGAACTTAGAGACCATCTCAAGAATAGACTTGACACGTTGAACATTAATGACCGAAGACCAAGCGAGTTGTGGAATGACATCAAAGACATCATACGTGTAGAAAGAAAGAGGTCATTAAAAAGACAGGAAAGAAAGAAAAGACCAAAATGGAGATCAGAAGAGAGTCTGAAACTTGCTCTTGAATGTTGAGTAGTTAAAGGGAGTGAAAGAAATGATGAAATAAAAGGGCTGAACAGAAGGCTTCAAAGAGTGGCTAGAGAAGACAAAGTAGTGTTATAATGACATGTACAAAGACCTGGAATTAGAAAATCAAAACAGAAGAACACACTTGGCATTTCTCAAGCAGAAAGAACTAAAGGAAAAAATTCAAGCCTAAAGTTGCAGTATTGAAGGATTCTACGGCAAAAATATCAAACAATGCAGGAAACATCAAAAGAAGATGGAAGGAATACAGAGAGTCAATATACGAAAAAGAATTGGTCAACGTTCTACCATTTCAGGAGGCAGCATACGATAAGGAATTGATGGTACAGAAGGAAGATGTCCAAGCTGCACTGAAGGCATTGGCAAAAAACAAGGCCACAGAAATTGAGGAAATACCAATTGAGATGTTTCCACAAATGGATATAGTGCTGGAAATGCTCATTTGTCTATGCCAAGAAATTTGGAAGACAGCTACCTGGCCAACCGACTGGAAGAGATCCTTATCTATGCTTATTCCAAAGAAAGGTGATCCATCCAAATGTGGAAATTATTGAACAATATAATTAATATCACATGCAAGTAAAATTTTGCCGATGATCATTCAAAAGCAGTTGCAGCAGTACATCGACCAGGAACTGCCATAAATTCAAGCCTGATTCAGAAGAGGATGTGGAAACAGGGACATCATTGCTGATGTGAGATGAATCCTGGCTGAAAGCAGAGAATACCAGAAAAATGTTTACCTATGTTTTATTGACTATGCAAAGGTATTTGTGCGGATCATAACAAATTATGGATAACATTGTGAAGAATGGGAATTCCAGAACATTTAATTGTGCTCATGAAGAACCTGCACATAGATCAAGAGGCAGTTGTTCAAACAGAACAAGAGGATACTGAGTGATTTAAAGTCAGGAAAAGAGTGTGTTAGGGTTGTATCCTTTCACCATACTTATTCAATCTGAGCAAAAATCTGAGAAGCTGGACTACATGAAGCAGAACAGGGCATCAGTATTGGAGGAAGACTAACTAGCAACCTGCATTATGCAGATGACACAACCTTGCTTGCTGAAAGTTAAGAGGACTTAAAGTATTTAACTTGAAGTAGATGAAAGACCACAGCCTTCAGTATGGATTACACTCAACATAAAGGGAACAAAAATCCTCACAACTGGACCAATAAGCAGCATCATGATAAAAGGAGAAAAGATTGAACTGGTCAAGGATTTCATTTTACTTGGATCCACAATCAACACTCATGGAAGCAGCAATCGAGAAACCAAAAGACATATTGCATTGGGCAAATCTGCTGCAAAAGACCTCTTTAAAGTGTTACAAAGCGAAGACGTCACCTTGAAAACAAAGGTGTACCTGACCCAAGCCATGGTGTTTTCAATTGCCTTGTATATATGCAAAAGCTGGACAATGAATAAGGAAGACTGAAGAAGAACTGATGTCTTTGAATTATGGTGTTGGCAAAGAAAATTAAATATACAATGGACTGCCAAAAGAACGAACAAATCTGTCTTGGAGGAAGTATAGCCAAAATCCTCCTTAGAAGCAAGGACGATGAGACTACGTCTCACATACTTTGGATATGTTATCAGGAGGGATCAGTCCCTGGAGGAGGATTTCATGCGTGGTAAAGTAGAGGGTCACTGAAAAAGAGAAAGACCCTCAACGAGATGGATTGACACAGGGGCTGCAACAATGAGCTCAAGCATAATAATGATTATGAGGACGGCACAGGACCAGGCAGTGTTTCCTTCAGTTGTACATACGGTCACTATGAGTTGGAATTGACTGGATGGCACCTAACAACAATAACAAATATATATATATATATGTATATATTCACATAAAACACCATTTTGGTTTTCCTAAATATTTTCAGATCTTAAATCCACTGAAAAATGCCAAAAAATGAGACTCATAGACAAAGTCTTTTGACTGATCACATATCAAAGAGACCCCTAGTCTCATAGTCTTTTTCTGGTCAACCTGGTCTTCTCCCAACCACATTTTCTCCCACTTTTAACTCTCTTTCTGGGTATCAATGGGATGGTTTCATGTTACTTTAAATCTGCTTGCCGTTTTTCCCTAAGGTTGGCAGTCAGGATTTGACTCACCTGAATGCCAAGGGCAGAGGCAAGCCCACCATTTGGAACTCAAGTAGGAATGTGAAAAGGGAGGCTTGGATGAGCCTCTGGCCACTCTAATTGCAATGCTTTCAAACTTAAGAAAACTTCTGGTTAGGGAAAATTGGAAAATTCTGAGCACGTTATCCTCTAAAAGCACACAGTGTATATGAAGATGGTTTTATAAATGATTTCACTCCTACTGCAAACCCTGGTAGGTTAGAAAGAATCTTTGCTTCTTCAGATAAAAATAATGACACCTTATTATCACTTTTCTCTTTTTCAGATAGGCGTGTGTGTGTATAAAATTTGTAACAGGGATTTAAAGAGAAAGCACATTTTCGAATAGAATTTCCATCTTCATTATAGTATAAAACTTTGATTTTCACTCGAATGACCTTAATTACTTCTTTCCAGTAAGACAGTTATTCATTCCTAACAACTTTCTCCTTAACGACTTTCATCTCGAGACCTGTACTACCACAGTAAGCACAGTGAAGTAAAGTAAGAGTAAAACATTGTCTGCCTTGAAATCTCTTAGGGATTATCAGATTATTTCTCTTTGCCCTGTTCAAATGTATGAACTTCCTCAAATCTAAAAAACAGTCTTAGTTTGAAAGAAAACTAATATACAGGGAAGAAACCCCAAAGGAATGAAAATAACTTTACACGGAGATTTCTTTGTATCAAGATACCAATTACAGGCAAGAAACACATCAAATGAGCAACCATTAATGGTGTGCAAATAAAATTGTCAGACATTGTTTATTGAAGTGCTAAAGCTTCTGTGTATTTGTTTTCATGATAACACAGTTAACATCTGTACGGTCCTTTGCAGTTTATAAAAGGGATTTTACATCCTATGTCTCATCTGAGCCTCATAACAAAGGCTTCTTTGGGATCAAAAACAGGTGTTTCTCTTAAGAGATATTTATATTGAAGAATTTCTATTATCTTATTCCAATTTTACTCCTTATTCCTTCCTGTCATACTTAATTCTCACTTTCTTAAAATTAGTCTATCAATCAAATTGTCATTTATTAAACACTTATGTGTAAGTCACCTTGTTTTGGGGTAAAAGTAAAGATGTGCAAGATATAGTCTCAGTTGAAAGGAGTCTGCATTCTGTTGGAGTAAAGAAAAGAATTAATAACTACTATGAAACTATGGCTTATTTAAATAAAAGTTCGTGCCACTTATATAGTGTATGTAACATACTTAGAGCATCAAGAATAAATGAATTTATCAAATAAGTAGTTAAAGAAAGTGTTCCAGACTGATTACTCTCAGTTACCAATACTTATAAATTAGAAATTTTCACACTGAGATTGTAAAATTCTTTTAAAAACCAGAACTTGGGACAATATCAGGCTCACATTCGCATGTGGCATGAGTGAATGAGATGGAGGGAGGGCAGCTCTACTTAGAGGAGGTAGGCCTTGTCCAGTGCTGAGACTGAGTGTCAGGTGCTATCTTGTTACTCCCAGTGCAGGTCATTCACTAAGAGCCTGGCCTCTGTGTATAGTCCAGTTTGCAACCTCTTTGTTAAACTAATAACTGATGTGGACATTAGAAACAGAGTGATATCACAGGCTCGAGTTCTATGACCCTAAAGAAGATAGGGATGCCAGCAATAGGGTTTTAGGGCATAGGTGGCAGGGTGGTATGAACAAAAGCATCAAGAAAGCAGAAGCTGTGTTTAATTAGAAATAAGTAATCCAGTTGGGTAGATCACAGTGTTAAGTGTAGCACCGAAAGGTTTTTGAGGAGGGTAGTGACATTAGTGGAGTCCCTGGGTGGTGCAAATGGTTAATGTACTCAGCTGCTAACCAAAAGGTTGGCAGTTCAAGTCTACCCAGAGGCACCTTGGAAGAAAGGCCTGGTGATCTACTTCCAAAAAAAATCACCGATTTAAAACCCTATGGAGCACAGTTCTACTCAAACATACATCGGGTGCCATGAAATGGAATCAACTTGATGGCAGCTGATTGGTTGGTTAGTGACATTAGTATTCCCTTTATTGTCTCTTAAGTTCTCCAACCTGATAATAACAACCAACTACTTCCAAATAAGTACTTGCTTTTCCTATTGGTAAGCTTAACCTTAAAAATGGCAGTCCTATCTAGGTCAATTGGCATAACAAAGTTTATTAAAAAAATGTTCTGCATCCTACTTTGGAGAGTGGCATCTGATTCCTCAAGAGCTTGCAAGCAACCATCTAAGATGCATCGATTGGTCCAAACCACCTGCAGTAAAGGAGCATGAGGAACACCAAAGACACGAGGAAAGTATTAGCCCAAGAGACAGAAAGGGCTACATAGACCAGAGACTCCATCAGCCTGAGGCCAGAGGAACTAGATGGTGCCTGGCTACTACCAATGACCGCCCTGACAGGGAACACAATAGAGAGTCCCTGATGGAGCAGGAGAAAGGTGAGGTGCAGAACTCAAATTCTACTAAAAAGACCAGACTTAATGGTCTGACTGAGACTGGAGGAACCCCAGAAAGCATGGCCTCCAGACTCTCTATCAGCCCAGAACTAAAACAATTTCCGAGGCCAACTCTTCAGACAAAGATTGGACTGGACTGTGGGACATAAAATGATACTCCTAAAGAGCGTGCTTCTTAATTCAAGTAGATAGAGACTAAATAGGCAGCTTCTGTCTGGAGGTGAAATGAGAAGGCAGAGAGGGTCAGGAGCTGGTTGAATGGACATGGGAAATCAGGGGTGGAAAGGAGGAGTGTGCTGTCACAGTGTGGGGAGAGCAATTAAGGTCACATAACAATGTATGTATAAATTTTTGTATAAGAGACTAACTTGAAATGTAAACTTTCACTTAAACTACAACAATAAACAAACAAAAAAAGAAACAAACAAACAAACAAAAAAAGGCAGTCCTCAGTGTGTTTCCATCCAGTGTAATTTACCTACCACATACGTGATCCCCCTGACAAGGCGGTGACAGGTGGTCAGAACCATTACTCCAGAAATGTGCATGGGCTCCTCAGGGGAAGAAATAAAGTAATTTTATTTTATTTCATGCGACTACTCCCATAAGCCTTTCTGATAAATAGTTGTCAAATACTTCTGTTCTGAAATTGAAAACTTAAATATAATATATGGGTGTTTGTTAACTTAAATATTTGGGCATTTGTTTAAAGAATGTGTTTGGGATTATGAAGCAAGTAAAATAATATATGTTAATTTTAAAGAACCTTAACTGTTTAAGCACTTACTGATGAAGATCAAAGACTACAACCTTCAGTATGGATTACAGCTCAACAGAAAAAAAAACAAAAATCCTCACAACTGGACCAATAAGCAACATCTTGACAAATGGAGAATAAGTTTGATGTTGTCAAAGATTTCATTTTACTTGGATCCACAATTAATGCCCATGGAAGCAGCAGTCAAGAAATCAAATGACGTGTTGGGCAACTCTGTTGCAAATGACCTCTTTAAAGTGTTCAAAAGCAAAGATGTCACTTTGAGGACTCAGGTGTGCTTTACCCAAGCCATGATATTTTCAATCATCTCATATGCATGACAAAGTTGAACAATGAATAAGGAAGACAGTAAGAAGAACTGATACCTTTAAATTATGGTGTTGGTGAAGAATATTAAATATACTGTGGACTGCCAGAACTAACAAATCTGTGTTAGAAAAAGTATAGCCAGAATGCTCCTTGGAAATGAGGATGGTGTGACTTTGTCTTACATACTTTGGACATGTTATCAGGAAGGACCTGTCCCTGGAGAAGGACATTATGCCTGGTAAAGCAGAGGGTCATTGAAAGAGAGGAAGACCCTCAAGGAGACGGATTGACACAGTGGCTGCAACAATGAACTCAAAGATAACAACAATTGTGAGGATAGTGCAGGACCAGGCAATGTTTCGTTCTGTTGTACGTAGGGTCGCTATGAGTTGGAACCAACTAATGGCACCTAACAACTGTTCACACTTTTCGGAAAGTTTATTTTGCTGGCTTAATAAAATATTGATTTTTCTTGAAACTAAGGGATTAATGTAAGAAAGAAAAGCAAAATACATAATGTCATGGAATGAATTGTGTCCCCCAAAAAATATCTATCAGTTTAGCTGGATCAGGATTCCCAGTATTGTATGACTGTGTACCATTTTGTAATCTGATGTGATTTCCTTATGTGTTGTAAACTCTATCACTATGATATATAATAAGATGGATTAGTGGCAGTTATACTGATGAGGTCTACAAGATTAGATAGTGTCTTAAGCCAATCTCTTTTGAGATATAAAAGACAGAAGCGAGCAGAGACTCATGGGAACCTCACACCACCAAGAAAGCAGTGCTGGGAGCAGAGTGCGTCCTTTGGACCTGAGGTTCATGGGCTGAGATGCTCCCAGACCAAGGGAAGACAGATGCATCACAAGGACCTTCCTCCAGAGCCGACAGAGAGAGAAAGCCTTCTTCTGGAGCTGATGCCCTAAATTTGTACTTGTAGCCTACTGGACTATGAGAGAATAAACTTCTCTTTATTAAAGCCATCCACTTGTGGTATTTCTGGTACAGCAGCACTAGATGACTAAGACACATAAGAACTATTTTTTTGATTAAAGAAGGAGTCCTTGTAGAATGGAGCATGTAAAAGCATGAAAGGAAAATACCTATGAAGTCTCTGATAACTATTAATTTTCCCAAAATACTGAATGATGTCAGTCTGTAAAAATGAATTGCTTCACTTTTGAGGTAATTCAGTTGCTGTGTGTAAGTTCAGTTAATACAATGTCATTAAAATTGACATTAGTTTTTGTGGAAAAAAGTTTAGTGTGCACTTTGGAATGTCCTGCATCTCTTCCCTTTGAAACTTCATCTGGCCCCAATTACCATCTGCTCCTAATTTGATTCAGTGACAGAGAATGAGCTGAGCTTCTGTACTGAGGCTGAAGTAGGCACACTTCATCAGGCCTCGTTTTGTTGTAGTTCTTTATATATCAATTAAAGTTTACAGATAACTTTAAGTAGACTTAACAGCTCTATGAAGTTCTATGAAAAATGCAAAGTTGTATTTAAATTACACATTTTCGAGCTCTTAGTTAGCTGCCAAGTTCACTAAAAGCTGTTAGGTGACTTTTTAGCTAATGTTTCTGCTATGTATCTCATTTTGTATGATTTTGTTATTGTTCCATATCAGAATCATTGTCATAAAGCAACTGAAATTATTCATTTTGAATATACTGACTATGTGCTTGCTAAGACCCCTTTGAGCTCTAACATTCACTGGTCTATTTGGTTTAGTTTTTTCAATATGTAAGGATTGCTGCTACGTGCCAGGCATTGTGATAAGCACGGGCATAGAGCAGTGAAGATGATTGACACAGCCCTCTCCTTCCCTGAATTTTCAGGCTCTTGGAGAAGATGGGTATTGACCACAAAGACCCAAAACAAGAAACAGTCTGTATATTTCAAATGAGTTGTTTTTCTACTGTTTGCTGCTATCCTGTGCCCATAGTGTCCTTGGGTACTGGTCAAAACAGAACTGGGTGTGATCTACTGTGGCTGTACTCACCACAGGCATCAAGATGTGGTGTGTGGGTGCTCCCCAGGAAACAACTCTGGTTCTATGCTTCTTTTTCCATCCTGACAAAAAGCCATCCATTTAAGGCAGGGCTGGGCAGTGCATGGTTAGCAGGCCAAATTTGGCCTGCTACCTCTTTTTGTATTGTCCGTGAGCTAAGGATGATATTTACGTTTTTAAATGGCTGAAATAAAATTTAAAAAAGAGTAAAATTTCTTGACACATGAAAATTATATGAAAATCCCATTTCAGTGTCTAAGTTAAGCTATATTGGAGCATAGCCATTCTCATTCATTTATGTACCATCTATGCCTGTTTTCACTCTACAATAGCAGAATTGAGTATCACAACAGACTGTACAGCTCACAAAACCTAAAGTATTTACTATTGGTCTTTTGCAGAAAAGTTTGCCAATCTCTGATCTAAAGGGCCATATTATTCATTTTCTGATTTTTTGTTTTTGTTATATTTTTAAACTTCCATCTATTCACTATATATTCAGGGCCATCTAAGATGTCATGCTTCATCTATCCTTCCAGTTTCTGAATCTTTCTTGCAACAACCACACCACAGCATCATGTTACAAAAAAACTCATAACTCATTAATCAAAGTGGGGAGGATGGGGGTAGGACTCCAGTGATCCAGAGGCATACCACCTCTATGAATTTGACCCAAGTTCTTTGAGCGTCATAACATGAAACAATTATTGCATCTATGTTTAAGTTGTTTCCACTCCAAGGACAAAAACTGTATTCCTCCAAGTAGCTCTCCTAAGCCACTATTTCGACTACATATCCATTTAGGATGAATTGGATTGATGAATTCTAAAACAGAGCTTAATAATACACTTTTGCTTCATAATTTCCTAAAATGATCAGGAGATAGATCAAATAATTTTTAAAGAAATTTGCCTACCAGCCTTAATTTATAATAGTTCCTTCTGCTCTAAAATTTCTAAGAATTTTGTGATCTAAGAATTCCTGAATAGCTGACATATTTGCCAAATGACAAAGTTTGAGTGGTATAGCTAGCTGTAGTAAACATTATTTAAAATTCTAGTTATATTATGCACTTACTAAAATTCCCCAGTATATGACAGTGATAATTGATACACTGGGGTGGATTCTATTATTTAGAACAAATCATTTTGTCTTACGTATTTATCTCCATGAAATATTTATGACTGATTTTATCTCTCTAATATTTTTTGTTAAAAATTTTCTCACACAGATAACCATCAGCAATAATTTTTTTTCTCCTAACGTAATCTTACATGCCTGCCACCTGTTCTGTATTGTCCACGAGCATTGCTTGCTGACTTTGAAACATAATGAAAATGTCAACTTGATTCTCTTAATCACAGATAATATAGCAGCAAACCAAATACATTTAAACCATTTTTATTTGATTTGTTGTCTCTGAAAAAAATGTTTGATCATGAAGTAATATAGTTTTGGGCCAAGAGAAAGTTATTGTGTTTAACTAATTCTTTGAGGACTATCCAAATGCTTTCACTACTTTTCAAAGACACTTTCCCAGTTGTTACTATTGAATGCAATCTTATATTGAAATAATACGTGTGAGCAACAGAACCTAATATTTGACTGATGAAAAAAGGAAAAATAACGAGCTGTAAAGTGGTTCCCCAAAAGATTAAAGAAACAAAGTCATAGGTGTTCATATCATTCCCTGTGTAGACAGTTAGCAGGAGCTAGATAAATGTTTGATGGAATTGAAGTAAGATCATTGCCTTGAATGGAAGTAGCAATAGCATAACCTTGGGCAAATTACTTAACCTTTCATGGATTCATTTCTCTAAATGCAAAATGGGAATAATAAGATTATCTACTTGCCAAGATTATTATGTGGATTAAATGTTTTACAATATTTAAAGTTCTTGACTATAGGCCCGCTGTAGAGTAAGAAGTCAATGTATTTACTTTATCTCTTTCCCTTTTCTCTGTCCTCTCATGTATTTCTTCTTCTTTCTAGCTACTGTGGAACCCACCCAGTGGCTCTGTGGGAGAAAGACCTAGTGATATGCTTCTGTAAAGATGATAGCCAAGAAAACCCTATGGGGCAGTTCTACTCTGTCACATGGGGTCCGCTATGAGTCATAATCGACTCAACAGCACCCAACAACAACAACAGCTAGCTATTACTCTCTTTGCATTGTCCACTGTTCCCATGAATGACTAGGTACTGTTAGCATCACTGGGAGGAATTATTGGGTAAATCAGATTTAAAAACCTAAAAATGCCAAAACTCTATTTCAGGCCATTTCCAGCCTCTTCTCATAAGTGGCTATTTTGCTGTGTCTGTCCTTAAAGTGAAGGGAAGGTGGGAATATTAGAGAGAAATTTTGTTCTGTTTTCAGGTGTCAGTTCTCTTTCTAGTGACCCTTCTAGTACTTTTCAAAATAAATAATGGTGTTTTCTTATGGCCTAGATTAGAATGAGAGGAGAGTGAAATACAATGGGCTAAATATTTTAAAAACTAGGAAACTCTACATGTAACCACTTACCAGAGCATTTTATCTGGAAACTCATTCTAGCCCAGACAATGACACTGTTGAGACAATGTCTAGATCAAAAGTATTATAAAAGAGACATTCTAAAGCATATGCATTATAGATTACCTAACTACTCAAGACAAAAGGAACTGGCTGGCAAAGGAATTGAGAACCCCAGGCTATCAACTCTCTAGTGAAGATAGTTTGTAGGTTAATATGTATTACACATTTTTGGTTGTGAATATCATCCATGTTTTAAAAAACTGAAATGATAGGTTCTAATTTCTAAAATATTTCTTAGAAAACTCATAACAACATACTAAAAGGTAGAATGTCGTGACATCGCTTCTGCCAGGTAGTTTCCAAGACTGCAGTGAGTAGGGAAAGCAGGAGTTGGGCTATGCCCTATGAGGAGATGACCTCCTCTCTGCTGAGCAGTATTAATGCTGACACTTCACAGAGAAGGAAATTGAAATCCAAGCCTTTATTGTTTTTCCCAGAGCCTTGTGGTTAATCAGTATTTGAACCTGGATCTTGGTGATCTTCTTTTCCTAAAGCCGGGGAGCAGACCAAGAGGATACGCAGCACAATGCATTTGACCATCTTGACCAGAGCCACAAAATACTGGAAATGTCTCAAGAATGGATGTTCTCTACAGATTTCCAAACCTTAGGTATGTCCTGTTAGGTAAGTGTTAGGAAAAACACGATGCCTCCAAAAGAAGCTTCCAAGCCACAGAAACGACATAGAACTGAGACAATTTTTGAACTTGTGCCCACTTTTGTAGAGCTTACTATTTTATTATTTTTTTTATTCTCAAGGTTTGAAGAAGGACACATTCTCTATGCCCTAACACTTTTAAGGAACTTCAACATACAATTTCTCTAGGATGGAATAAGAGGCAGAAACAACAAAAGACCAACTAGTTTCTAGAGATTTTAGTATTGTGCCAAATAAGTAATAACATTGCCCAGTTATAGTATCCAACATCTATTTGACTGATTCCTAATATGCCTGAGCATTACTTTCCTAGAGCAAGACATTGAATCTGAATTTAATTTCTGTGAATATAAGTTCAGTTTGATTCAACATTTATTGAATGCCTGCTATATTCCAGACCCATACTAAGCACTGGAATGAATGAAATATGGACTATTCATAGCATCTGTTATCTAAAAACTTATAGTTTACTTGAAGAAACAAATTCCTAAGTAGATGTATTTATTTTGATATAATACTGGCTAACTGAGAAGTGCCAGGGGTTACAGGAGACATGCTTAATTCAACTGGGATGTTGAAAGAAGGCAAGAGAGAAGCTACACAAGCTGCATGGTACAGTAGAAATAAGCTTTATTCAGGGCTTCTCCTGGGCAAGAGAAATAGCCTGAGCAAACTCATAAAGTATGAAATAACATAATGTATACATATGTTCAGTATACTGTAAAGTGTGGGGAGAGGAAAGAGATGACACTAGAAGAGGGAGGTCAGGGCTAGGTCTTGTTGTTAGCTGCTGTTGAGTTGATTCTTATTCATGGCAACTCCACATGTGCAGAGTAGATCTGCTCCATAGAATTTTCCAGGCTATGACTTTTCAGAAGCAGCTTGCCAGGCCTGTCTTCCAAAGCATCTCTGGGCTCAAACTGCCAACTTTCTGGCTAGCAGTTGAGCACTTAACCATTTGCACCATGCTGGCACCCTGGGGGCTAGGTAATAGAGGGTATTTATTTTATGCCACACTAAGGAGCTTGATTCTATAGACATTAGGAAACCATTGAAGGAGAGTTACATGGATATACCTTCAACTGAAATAGATTTCTTAGACTTCATTGTGGAGGGTGGATCTACAAGGGGCAGGACTAGAGGTATGGAGACCAGACAAGAGATGGTGAGGGCCTATTTGAGGACAGATAGCAAGGCTGAAGATGGAAAGAGCCAGCTATGAGAAAAGTGTAGGAAGTAAAATCTCTAGGTTAAAGTGATTGATTGGATTTTAGATGATTGAAGGAGAAGGTGAAGTCTATGGCTTGCTTACTTCTGATTGGAGAACAAGCTGGATAGTTGGACTGCTTGAAAGAAATAATAATAGAGGAAGACAAGAAGATTTGAGGAGACATGGATAAAAAGATGAAAGAAATCAGTCATACTCCCACCATGCAGAGCAACCAATATTTATATTTTGAAATATTTATTTCTAGGCTTCATTATTTAAATATTTTGTACATAATTAAATTTATACTACATTTAAAATGATGTGTCCTGCCTTCTATTTGACAAAAGCATATGTCTTAGAAAAAAGCATTGTTCCATAATATTACAAAAAAATTCTTTTTAAACATACTTTCCAATGATTGCATAATATTCTTCTTAGTAGATTTTCTGTAATTTCCTTAATGTTACAAAACATTCTTCTAGAAATCGGTGAGTACTCCTTGCAAAGGTGATAGCTATATATATTTTTAACAACTAAATTGAATGCTACCTAAAGATTCGCTTATGTTGAAGTAGCTCATAAAATGTTCTACAAGGAATAAGATCAATATTTCTTAGCAGCAAGTAGTCAGTTCACAGGAGTCTAGCAAATGCTGCATCATCAGATGAAAATATAATAAGTCTTCCCTTAGTTTTATTTAAAAGACCAAAATTTGTTATTTGAATTAACACAGTAACAACACTGTATTCTGGCTAGAACATGGCCTGGGAGTCAACAGAGATGTATATTCAAGAATAAAAACATATTTGTCATCAATCTTTTTACTTCTTCTCTCTAATGATATGGTTCAATGAATCAAAGTCTGCCAATTAAAAAAAGAAAAAAAAATCATTTCACCAAGAGCTGGCCTCAGGCAAATCCACACCGTCAATCACAAAGATAAAATGTAGGCCAGGCTCCTTAGTGTTATTCAAAACAGGCAGTAATTGAAATACAAGAAGTGAATATGACCAAGTATTTATAATCCTCACTGCTTGGTTGTATAGTCTAAATTTATTAAATATGTGGACTTAATATTTGCATTTTTATTGGGTTTCTTCTCCCTTTTTTTTTTTTTCATCCTCCCAGTAGGGAATTTCAGTATACGTCTTTATCCTTTGGCTTCATTTTTTGGTAACTCATGAAAAATGATATGTAGGTGGTTTACAATCAATGCCAGAATCAATACTCTTTCTGTTCTAAAAAGCTGAGGGTTTAAAAACAATTTTCCTTCTCACAAGGATTTACTCAAATATTTATATATCCTGTAATATTTGGCCTCAGTAATATTGTTCCTTCATATTTTTGGATATTTTTGTTTAAAATAACATGCTTCACAACCAAAGAATCAAGCTACCTATAGAGGAATGAATTCAACTTTATTTCTAGTTATTTTTCCAAGTCATTATGGAAGTTACATTTAAATATATGTTATTCATATGTCCTATTTTCCTCAAGTGGAAGTCCTAGTAATTCAAGGAGAACATGATGAAATATTTAGTTCTGTTTAATCCTTCACTGACTGATGAGGACCAAATTCAAACAAAGGACACTCTTAGCATACAGAATTTTGGTTCACTGTAAGTTTGGATTTAGTAACTTAAACTTTTAAGACTGAGGGGAGAACAGGATCAGTTGTTGCAATCAAACCCATCAGTTATTTTTTCTGCAAAGTTAAGCAGACAGAGGAGAAAAAAAAAAAAAAAATCTCTAGCTACCCAACAGCCTTGAAATAAAACTGTGCTGTCAAGTACACAGTGTCTGCCTAGCACACAGTGTCTAGGCAATTTTGAGAGGCTATATGATCAACTGATTTTTTCTGCAAAACAAAAGAAGATTTTCAATGTTGTTTTCTAGTAAACAATGTTTTCTGAGCACCAACTTAGCACACATGATGTAACAAAATAAATAAATAAATATATTTATGGAGGTAACCAGACAGAGTATTTGAAATAGTACCCTTACAGGAAACTTTAATATGAACCATTTTGCAGGATCAGGCATATCCTTTATAGAGAAAGCACTTGCGTTCCTAGCTACAAAATGCTAAAAGTCAATGAAACGAAAAATAGTTTTTAATAGCTGTGCATCAAGCATCTCAAGAAGATGAATTTCTCAAAATTCTACAGCACAACACATAGACTTTGCACAAATTGGATTGTTGTTTTTCACTGCATCATCTAGTGCTGACATGCATGGTTGGTCCTTAAAACCTGGGAGCATGTATTAACCATACACATTGGTATATCCCTGCCTTCTGAAGGAAATATTGTGAACCACAGACACACTTAAATTTAGGAAATGGGGAAAATTATGGGAAGTTCTAATTTGGGTGAGCACTTGGCATAAAACAATTCTCTGATTCTTCTTTGTTACTTAGTGATATTAATACAAAATATAAACACCGTTTAATAAATACATTTAATAAATTTACTATTATTTTTCAACATAAGATATTTTGATTTTATCATCATGTTAAGATAGTATTTTAACATGAGGATGAAAAGCGAAATATCTTGCATTTGTAGGCATAAGGTGTTTTGAGTACCAACAATTTGTGCACATTTTGAGAAAGGAAACAATAACTTGCATGGAATTTGGTACATAAGAATCTCTCAATAGATAGCTATTGAGTAATCTAATGTATAAATGATTATAAAAATATGAACTTATGAAATTACAAACTTTGTATAATATTAGGGAACTCGATACTTTGCTTTGTTTTTGTACTTTTTTTTTTAACAATCCATATTAGCATTATTAAAGTAATGACTGTTGTCTTAGGCTGGGTTCTCTAGAGAAGCGAAACCAGTGAAGTAGATATATATGTATATATAAAGAGATTTATCTCAAGGAAATGGCTCACACAATTGCAGTTGTAGAGGCTGGCAAGTCCCAAGTCTGTGGGTCAGGCATCAGGTTGGAGGCTTCTTCTAACTCACATGGCTGCAGGGGCTAACAAACCCAAAACTGGCAAGTCAGATGGCAGGCTGCTGGCTCATGGCTGTAAAGGCTGATGAATCCAAGATTGGCAGGTAAGATGGCAGGCTGCTGGCTCACAATGCTGTGGAGGCCAACGAATTCCAAGATCAGCAGACAATATGGCAGGCCACTGGCTCAAGTCTCAAGCACTGGAGGTCAGATGATGACAAGCTGGATACAGGATCCAGAGCAAGCAAAAGCCAGCAAGCTTTGCAAGACCATCCATATATACTGGATGCAGGCCACATCCCCAAGGAAACTCCGCTTACAACTGATCATCTGATCACATCAGATTACATCATGAAAGTTATTACATTATATCACATAATGGAGGACAACTACATCATTACATAACTTCCAAATTACATCATTATATAGCTAACTGTATCATTACATAACAGCCAAACCACTGAGAATCATGGCCCAGCCAGGCTGACACACAATCCTAGCCATCACAACTGTAAATGGAAAAATTTAAATAGAAAGATACAAGTCTTTGCCCCTATGCACAGGCCCTACTCCTATTTCCCATTCTCTAGAGTTGCAATTCCACCAGGTATCTGTCAGTTTTCCGTATTGTGGTGGCTTGGGTGTTGCTGTGATACTGGAAGCTTTGCCATCGGTATTTCAAATACCAGCAGGGTCACCTTTGGTAGACAGGTTTCAGTGGAACTTCCAGACTAAGACAAACTAGGAAGAAGAACTTTGCAATCTACTTCTGAAAAAACTGGTAAGTGAAACCTTATGAATAGCAGTGGAACATTTTCTGATACACTGCCAGATAAGCCCCTCAGGTTGGAAGGCACTCAAAATATGAATGGGAAAGAGCTGCCTCCCCAAAGTAGAGTCAATCTTGATGTGGATGGAGTCAAACTTTCAAGACCTTCATTTGCTGATATGGCACGACTAAAAATGAGAAGAAACAGCTGCAAGCACCTATTGATAATAGGAACATGGAATGTACGAAGTTTGAATCTAGGAAAATTGAAATTCATCAGAAATGAAATGGAACACATAAGGATCAATATCCTAGGCATTAATGAGCTGAAATGGACTGGTATTGGCCATTTTGAATCACACAATCATATGGTCTACTATGCTGGGAATAACAAATTGAAGAGGAAGTTGTTAGAACAGAGCTAGGAATATTGCGTAGTTTAAAATAAAAAAAGGTGCGCATCAGGGTTGCATCTTTTCATCATACTTATTCAATCTGTATGCTGAGCAAATAATCTGAGAAGCTGGACTATATGAAGAAGAATGTGACACCAGGATTAGTGGAAGACTCATTAACAGCCTGCATTATGCAGAAGACACAACCTTGCTTGTTCGAAGCAAAGAGGACTTTAAACATTTGCTGATGAAGATCAAAGACTACAGCCTTCTGTATGGATTACACCTCAACATAAAGAAAACAAAAATCCTCATAACTGGACCGATAAGCAACATCATGATAAATGGAGAAGAAGATTGACTTTGTTAAGGATTTTATTTTATTTGGATCTACAATCAACGCCCATGGAAACAGCAGTCAGAAATCATATAACATACTGCACTGGGCAAATCTGCTGCAAAACACCTCTTTAAAGTGTTAAAAGGCAAAGATGTCACTTTGAGGTGCAAGGTGTGTCTGACCCAAGCCATGATATTTTCAATTGCCTCATAAGCATGCAAAGATGGACAATGAATAAGAAAGCCTGAAGAAGAATTGTCTTTGAATTATGAAATTGGTGAAGAATATTAAATATACCAAGGACTGCCAGAAGAACAAACAAGTCTGTCTTGGAAGAAGTACCTCCAAAGTGCTCCTTGGAAACTAGGATGGCAAGACTTCTTCTTACATACTTTGAACATGTTATCAGGAGGGACCAGTCCCTGGAGAAGGACATCATGCTTGATAAAGTAGAAGGTCAGTGAGGTGGATTGACACATTGGCTGCAACAGTGGGCTCAAACATAACACGTGGCACAGGATTGAGCAGTGTTTCGTTCTGTTGTACATAGGTTCACTATGAGTTGGAACCGACTCAACAGAACCTAACAACAACAACAATTGGGTTTCTATTAAAATTTTATTCATTCTTGTAACACACTGGATCATATTTTATGTACTATTTAGCATATTGTTTTAAGTAATATTTTTGAAAAAATTTCCATATTTACCCATTTTACAAACTTACATCTCCTTCATTCTTTTAAATTCTACATAATTCTCTAGTCTGTTATGTGGCACAACCATAATTAAATTCCAGTTCCCAGCTAATAGGCATTAGAATGCTTTCCAGTCCTTTTTAAAAAAATAATAACAAATAATTCTGAAATAAACATGCTGTGTGTTTTTGTACAATTACTCGGAACATATGTAAAATAAATTCCTAGAATTGAAATAGAGGAATCAGAAGAATATGCATTATTTAATTTGGATTAAAAAAAAAAAAACAAACCCTTTGCCATCGAGTCCATTCTGACTCATAGTGACCCTATAATGCTATTCTGTCTTATAGAGGGATATGAGAATGTTTGCTTCACCAAATTTTGTCAACCTGACCAGTAACAAGCTTTTAATCGTAACTAATCTGATAAATTGTTATTGCTGTTGTTAGGTGTCATCGAGTCAGTTCAGACTCATAGCAACCCTGTGCACAACATAATGAAACACTGCCCAGCCCGGCACCAACCTCACAACAGTTGCTTTGTTTGAGCCCATTGTTGCAGTCACTGTCTCAATCCATCTGATAAATAAAAAAATAATCACGACTTCATTGTTACTTTAATTTGTATTTGTCTAACTATTATTCAGGTTGAGTATTTTATATATATTGACCAATGGTTTTTTTTTTTTTTTTTTTTGAGGTAGGGGGAATTGCCCAGAAATATATCAGGTAACTATCTATGCTTTATGTTTTGTAAGATACTATAGCTGAGAAGAAAAGCACTTTCAAAACTGTGCATTATTAAGTCTATTTTAGGGAACTACCTCTGAAAACTCCCAAGAATGAGAATGTGGATCTTCTGCAGTACCAGCTGCAACTAACTACAGAAAAAAAAAAAAAATCCTCTACTCCTTGGATCTGTATTTCCTATTTGTTAACACAAAAAGATGAATTTCCAGAAATACCAATGTACGTTAATTATAGTAAATGTCTGTTGTTTTTATCTATATATTAACTTTTAGTTATTGATGGCTTATAATGTAGAAAACAATCAATCTAGGAGTTAGAAAGGCCATAGACCAAATAAAATAAAATAAGGCAATGAATTAGACATGGTTGTTCCTCTTAAGGCATTTTTAGTGTTTTTGGGAACAGATGAGAGGAAAATAAGAAAAAGCTAGAAATACAAATACCATACAATCCAGCAATCCAACTCCTAGAAATATATCCTAGAGAGATAAGATCTGTCACACGAATGGACATATAAACACCCATGTTCACTGCAGCATTATTCACAATAGCAAAAAAGACTGATGAATGGATAAACAAATTATGGTACATACATACAATGGAATACTATGCAATAATAAAGAATAATGATGAATCTGCAAAACATCTCACAGCATGGATGAATCTGGAGGGCATTATGCTGAGTGAAATAAGCCAGTCACAAAAGGACAAATACTGAATGAAACCACTATTATAAAAACCAAAGAAAAGGTTTACACACAGAAAATAACAATCTTTGATGGTTCCTAGGGAGGGGAGGAGAAACCACTGACTAGATAGTAGAGAAGTGTTAACTTCAGTGAAAGGAAAGACAACACACAGTGTAGGGAAAGTCAGCACAATCTGACAAAAGCAAAGTCAATTTGACCATAAGCAAAGTCATCCAAACACCTTCATAGACCGAGTTACTGGGGCTGAGGGCTGGGGACCATGGTCTTGGGGGACATCTAGATCAATTGGCATAATGCAGTTCGTAGAGAAAATGTTCTACATCCTACTTTGATGAGTATTGTCTGGGGTCTTAAAAGTTTATGAGAGCCCATGTAAGATACATCTACTAGTCCCATCCCTTCTGTAGCAAAGGAGAATGAAGAAAACCAAAGACACAAGGAAAATATTAGTCCAAAGGACTAGTGGACCACGTGAACCACAGCCTCCACCAGCCTGAGCCCAGAAAACTCTAGATAGTGCTTGCTACCACCACTGACTGCTCTGACAGGGATCACAATACAGGGTCCCTAACAGAGCAGGAGAAAAATGTAGAACAAAATTCAAATTCACAAAAAAAGACCAGAATTACTGGTCCAACAGAGACTGGAGGAACCCCTGTGACTATGGTCCCCAGACACCCTGCTAACTCAGAACTGAAGCCACTCCCCAAGCACACCTTTCAGCCAAAGATTAGACAGGTCTATAACAAAAACAATAACATACGTGAGGAAAGTACTTCTTAGTTCAGTCAAGTATAGGAGATCTAACGGACAACACCTGCCCAAAAGCAAAGACCAGAAGGCAGGACGGGACAGGAAAACTGAACGAATGGACATGGGAAACCAAGGGTGTAAAGGAAAGGAGAGTGCTGACACATTTCCGGGATTGCAACCAACGTCACAAAAAAATTTGTATGTAAATTTTTCAATGAGAAACTAATTTGTGTTGTAAATTTTCACCTAAAGCACAATAAAATTAAAATAATAATAGTCATAACACTAGGGTTTCTGAAAAAAAAAAGAGGAAAATAAGTCTGAATACTAGGTTAGGGACCTTAGTTAAATGCTAAGCAGTTTGGACTTCACTCTGGAAGCAATGGGAAGTGACTGTATATTTATAAGCAGATAGGTGACAAAAGTCAAGCTGTTCTTTAAGCAAATTATGCTGAAAGCAATAGAGATGAAGAGAATGGAAAGATCGGATTTAGAAATACTAATCAGGAGGCTATTGCATATTGCAGGTGACAGACAATACAGTAAAGTCCAAGACAGTGGCAATGGGAATGGAAAG
Source organism: Trichechus manatus latirostris (assembly GCF_000243295.1). Classification (NCBI taxonomy): domain Eukaryota; kingdom Metazoa; phylum Chordata; class Mammalia; order Sirenia; family Trichechidae; genus Trichechus; species Trichechus manatus. The sequence goes on from NW_004444223.1 coordinate 886,623, forward strand.
CTGGAAACTACCAATGGGAATTCCTTAGGAAGGAACAATTGCCAGGAGTAGAACCTGGATGGGGTTGAGTCATGAAACCCAAGGGAGGGTGAGTCTGAAGAAAGAGGGCGTATCAAGAACGTAAAAAATTCTGCAACTAAAAGAATCCTTTCCATAACCCACTTTTATACATCAGAGTGGAAATGAGAGCATGCCTTTATTATCTTAATTCAATCAGTAATTACTTATTGAACTCACACTGTATACCAGGCACTGTGCTAAGTGCTACTGACAACAAAATACTGAGCAAAATCATCAAGGTCCCTGACAACTTCATGCAGCTTAAAATGTACCCAGTTGTTATTAGTAGCTGTCAGATGGATTCCCACTCATGACGACCCCATGTGTTACAGAGTAGAACTGTTCCCATAGAGTTTTCTTGGCTGTAATCTTAATATGAAGCAGATCATCGGGCCTTTTCTACCGTGGTACTGCTGGGCGGGTTCAAACCACCAGCTTTTAGGTTAGCAGTCGAGTGCGCACACCAAGTGTGCCACAAAACAATAATAGTGACTCTATTTTGTTTTATGAGAACCAAGCCGATGCCGATGCACCCCCCCCCGCCCCGCCCCCATTATTAGACCATGGGCTTTAGGTAAAACTAATTCTCTTCCAGCTCCCAGGGCTGGTGTATTTGATCTATGCCTAGGTCGATCGCTGTCTTCCTTCTTCCGGCCACGGTGATTTGTCGAAGGACAGCATACGCTCTACACTGGCCAAATCATAGCTGCTCAGACTCCATTCTGGACCTTTTATTTCAGCCTTCAGGGAAGCGGACTCTCTTTCCTGCATGGTGGAAGCCTGGAAGTGTGATGTGCCAGAATCACCACAACCAACTTACAAACATGAAGTAAACCTTCTCGGAGATTTGAACATTAACTCTGTACGATAAGTAGAAGGTAGAGCCAAGAGTTACCGAGAATAATCAGTCCTAATGATATCATTAGAGCCTAGTCAAGCTCTGACCAAAGCTAGATTTATTCCTGAACTTTTTGGTTAGTTGAGGCAATAAGTTATATTTGGGTTTAAGCTAGTTTGGTTTGGATTATCATTCGCTTGTAATCAAAAGAAGTTTAACCATTACAACGTAGCTATTTAAAAAAAATAATAAAAAAGTCCTGTTCTTTTTTCCCCTGACAGCAGAAAATGTTGAAATAACTTTTCTCTAAACATTTTTTTGCAAACCCATGGTACATTACAAAATTTAAAGCATTCCATATCTAATAAGAATGGTATTTCCATGGAAATAATTAAATGCCTATCTATGTATCTATGTATCATCCAGTCTGTTTCAAACTATGATACAAAGTTTTTCAATTACCAGAACTCAGAGAAATCTGCGATTTAGGCCATTACAAACCTATGTTTATTTCTCTCTTTTAAGATAGCAAGAAAGTTACTAGGTAACTATTTTATTATAAAAAAAATAATAATAATTGGAATTTACTATTTTCTTCCAGGTAAAAGTATTATGAAAATTTACTAGTTCTTGTTCTTGAAAATCTCACATTTTATTGGAGAAGATGAACACATAAACCAGTAAAATAACACATTGAAATCAGTACACATACTGCCTGGATTTTTATCTTTTTGATTTAAGCATTGCTCATTCAATTACTCGAAAGTCTTTTACCTGGAAGTAATGACAACACTAATATGGTATTTAGAGGAGTTTCTTCGCATTATTTATGAACATCATTCAGAATTAGCCTAGAAACGGCTGTATCAGACATAAATCAAATAGGCTTTCAGACATGAATAAATACAGTGATGCCTTCCTTAACCCTGAGTTTCCCTCACAGATGATTGTAATTTATAGTCTTATTTATGTATATCTTTTGGGTAATCCCAAGGATTTTGAATTCATTATTCTGTGTTCTTTTCTGTTGGGGATAGTTAGTAAAAGAAGATACCCATACTTGTCATAGAAAGGGGACATAAACTTGTAGAGTTTTCCTTTTTTTCCCTAATAAAGTTTTGAGAGAGAGAAACGAAACTGAAAATAATCTTCCAAGCTTCTCCTAACCCTATTTTTCACACATAGTCTAAATAACCTAATCTTCATAATTGAATAGGAATTATAGTATATGATAACTCTTCTAATTATATTAATAGTAATATCTACATTGTACTTAGCATATGTCAGGCACTGTTCTAGGTATTTTACATACATAGATTTACTTAATCCTCACAACAATGCTATGAGGCATAGAGAAGTTAAGAATCTTTCACAATGTCACACAGCTGCTCAGTGGCAGAGCTCGGATAACAACCCAGCCAGTCTAGCTGGGTTGCACTGCACCGCATCTCCGTTCTCTAGGACTCTGCTGAAAAGAGGGACATCAAATCGTTAGGACACTGCTAGATCCTCTCACATGTATCTATCCGTCAACAGATTCTACATGTGATCTGAATCCTATGAATAGAGTTTGATTTTCAAAAGCTATTTCCATTGCTGAGCTCTCAATGGCTAGAAAGGGTATGACAGCAGGAAACCCACCTTGCTCTCCTGTCTGATTGTGAAATGTTTAATTCTAACTTTAATTTTCCTTCTACTCATTGTCATTCAAAATCTCTAATATAACGCTTGAATTTGGTTCTAAGTAACAGTTAAAAAATATGTAGGCATGGTTTGTAAAATAATCCCCAAATATTTTTCAGAAGAGAGTTATTAATTAGATGAAAAGTGGCAAATGCAAATACATTACATATCTTGAAGTTTTACAGATATTTAACACAGTTGTACTTCAATTAGTTAAGAAGATGCGATGTTTATTTGTAATTAGCATTTAATTCCTTCTTTTTTATATCAATATAAAAGACATAGACAGGACAAGAAATTCAGGTAATACACTTCAGGATTTCAAATACTAGAGCAACAAAACGCCTTTCTGAATCACAAAACAAAGAGCCGAAAAAACTTTTTGTCCTCACATTCAAAGACTAACGAGGAGACCAGTGTTCTATGTCACAATTTCTAAATTTGATTTTTGTGTAGAAAAAAAAGAACGTTTACATTCTCCTCCCTACCCATCCCGTTCTAGTTACCTTGTCAGATGATCAGTGAACTTATTTAAGAAATGAACGTATTTTACATTCTTCAGATTTTACCTGCTGTAGTCATGGAGGCAACAAAGAGATAAAGTTGAGGAAGGATAATATTTAGAGATTAACCGTGTTTGAGTTTCGGCTCCACTGTGTCCAACTGTGGTGGCAAGCAAGTCAGTTGGCCTATTTGAGCCTTAATTTCCTCAGGGATAAAAGTAATACTTTTTTATAATTACCTCACAGGATTATCAGGAAGAACAAGTGCAATAATGTTTATGAAAAGGACTTTTCAATGCCATACAGAATTAGTCATAACTACTGTTTGGCTAAACCCTGGTGGCATAGTGGTTAGGAGTTGTGGTTGCTAACCAAAAGGTGGGCAGTTTGAATCCACCAGGTGCTCCTTGGAAACTCTATGAGGCAGTTCTACTCTGTCCTATAGGATCATAGAAGTAATGTGTGCACAGGGCCAGCTGGGCAGGTTGTGTATTGCACAAGGGTATCACATCATAAAGTGAGATTTCTGCATCTGTGTCAACAATTTTCTGGTAAATTGCAGTAATCTTGTTCTGAAAAATGTATGTTACAACAATTTTCCACCAGGAAGGAGCATCTTCTCCTAACCCTCACAAAGACCCTTTGTGTTGTGATAGAAGAAGCGTTGTCCAGGCCTCCTGCCTCTCCCTTTCACCAATCTAATATTCACACTATAGAATGTCAGTTGCTCTGAAAATGCAGATTAGACCGTGTTCTTCCTCTGCAAAAACTCCTACAATGACTCTTCAGTTGTGCTCAGAATAATGTCCAAATTTCTACATGTGGTGTGACACAGGCCCCTTCACCAGTATAGTCTCATCTCTTGCCTTTCCCTAGTGGCCCCACCTTATGCACCAGAGTGAATATACCTACTGTTCTCAAAATAGCAGGCATTTTCTTGCCTCTGAGTCTGAAAAAAATACTTCTTCTGCCTGAAACATCCTTCCACCACTCCTCTGCTGTATGGAGTTTAGATGTCATCTCCTCCAAGAAGCCATCCCTAAACGGCCCCTTCTTTTAGGACCTATGCTAACCTATGATTAGTCCTATGTTCTCTCTTGTAGTGACTTTTTTACTTACATGAGTTCCTCAAGCAGATAACAAGCAACTGGAGGGCAGAGAGTGTGTACCACTTAACTTTGTGCTTGGCACATATTGGATCCCACACACATTTTCTGCACTAATGAACTGTAAGGACAAGATCTGGCTTCTTGTTTTGAATCTGCTTCTCATTTACTGTGTGACCCTGAACAAGTCACTTAATCTCTCTATATCTCAACTTCCTGTTAGAAAAATACAAGTTTGAATTAGCCAATCCATGAAGGATTTTGGAAGTTCTAAATTTCTATGATTTTGAAATAACGTTTATCTTAAAATCAAAGAAACTTAATTTAGTAAATGCTGTTTTTATCCAGATAATAATTTGATATATTATGGATATACTACAGTCTTCTATGTTCCTTGAATATAAAAACCATGAATAGCAAAATCAAAATACATACTGACTAAAATACAGACCTGGTTTAGCTTCTGTAAAGAACCCTTTTGTTTTTATTTTCTGCCTAAATAATGAGGGCATGTAAAAAAGTTTTATATAATACATTTTTATTTTAATTAAATTTAATTTTAATTAAAATAAAAATAAGATTTTTTTTAAATTGTGCTTTAGGTGAAGATTTACAGACCGAAATGGTTTCTAATTAAGCAATTAATACACATATTGTTTTGTAACATTGGTTGCCAACCCCACAACGTGTCAACACTCTCCCCTTCTCGAACCTGGGTTACCCATTTCCATTCATCAAGCTTTCCTGTCCCCTCCTGCCTCCTTCGTCCTTGCCCCTGGGCTAGTGTGCCCATTTAGTCCTGTATACCTGGCTGAACTACATATATTGTTGTTTGTTTTATAGGCCTGTCTAATCTTTGGCTGAAGGGTGAACCTCAGGAATGACTTCAGTACTGAGTTAAAAGGTGTACGGGGGCCATACTCTCACGGTTTTTCCAGTCTCTGTCAGAGCAGTAAGTTTGGTCTTCTTTTGTGAGTCTGAATTTTGTTCTATACTTTTCTGCAGCTCTGTCCCAGACTCTCTATGTGATCCCTGTCAGAGCAGTCATTGGTGGTAGTCGAGCACCATGCAGTTGTGCTGGACTCAGTCTGCGGGAGGCTGTGGCAGTTGTGGTCCATTAGTCCTTTGGACTAATCTTTCCCTTATATCTTTGGTTTTCTTCATTCTCCAGTGTTCTAGACGGGGTGGGACCAGTAGAGTATTTTAGATGCCTGCTCACAAGCTTTTAGGACCCCAGATGCTACTCACTAAAGTAGGATGTAGAACGTTTTCTTTATAAACTGTGTTACACCAAATGAGTTAGATGTCCCCCAAGACCATAAGACCCCAGCCCTCAGCCCACTAACTCGGTCCCTCAGGGAGTTTGGATGTGTCTATGAAGCTTCTATTACTTTGCTTTGGACAAGTTGTGTGGACTTCTCCAGTATTATGTACTGTCTTACCCTTTACCATAGTTATCACTTATCTGTTGTTTAGTTAGTGTTTTACCCTCCACAACCCTCCCTTCCCTCGTAACCTTCAAAGATTGTTTCTTTCTGTGTGTAAACCTTCTCGTAAGTTTTTATAATAGAGGCCTCATACAGTATTTGTCCTTTTGTGACTGACTAATTTCACTCAGCATAATGCTTTCCAGATTCAACCATGTTGTGGGATGTTTCACAGATTCATCATTGTTCTTTATCATTTCGTAGTACTCTACTTTGTGGGTGAACCATAGTTTGTTTATCCATTCATCTGTTGATGGGCACTTACACTATTTCCTTTTTTGCTATTGTGAATAACGCTGCAAAGAACATTGATGTGCATATGTCTATTCATGTGATGGCTTGTATTTCTCTAGGTTATATTCCTAGGAGTGGGATTGCTGGATCATAAGAATTTTCTATTTCTAGCTTTTTAAGGAAGCGCCATTTGGTCTTCCAAAATGGTTGTACAATTTTGCATTCCCACCAATACTACATAAGAGTTCCAGTCTCCCCCTAGCCTTTCCAACATTTGCTATTTTCTTGTTTTTTTTTTTTTTTTTTTTTAAATTAGTTCCAGTAATGTTGGAGTGAGATACTGTCTCACTGTCATTTTGGTTTGCATTTCTATAATGGCTAGTGATCATGAGCATTTCCTCATGTGTCTGTTAGCTGCCTGAATATCTTCGTTGATGAAGTGTCTTTTCATATCCTTTGCCCATTTTTTAATAGAGGTTTTGGATTTGTCTTTCGTTGTAGAGTTGTTTGATATTTCTATAGATTTTAAGAGAATAAATCTTTGTGGGATATGCCATAGTGAAAATTTTTTTTTCTGTTAAGTTCTCTTTTTTCTCTTTTGGTGAAGTCATCTGATGAGCATAAGTGTTTAGTTTTTAGAAGACCCCAGTTATCTAGCTTATTTCCTGGTGTTTATGTATTGTTAGTTATGGTTTGTATCCTATTTATGCCTTATATTAGGGCACCTAGCATCGACCATATTTTTTCTTCCATGATCTTTATAGTTTTTGGTTTTATATTAAGGTCTTTGATCCATTTTGAATTAATTTTTGTGTATAGTGTGAGGTATAGGTCCTGTTTCATTGTTTTACAGATGGGCACCCAGTTTTATGAGAACCATTTGTTAAAAAGACTGTCTTTTCCCCGTTTAATGGACTTTGGGCCTTTGTCAAAGATTAGGTGACTGTAGGTGAATGGATTTACATCTGAGTTCTCAATTCTGTTCCATTGGTCAATGTCATTGAACCAGTACCAGGTTGTTTTGATGATCATAGCTGTATAGCAGGTTCTGAGGTCAGGTAGTGTGAGGCCTACTACTTTGTTCTTCTTCCTTAAATAGTGCTTTGCTTATCCGAGGCCTCTTTGCTTTTACATAAAGTTAATGATTAGTTTTTCCATCTTGTTAAAAGATGCTGTTGGTATTTAGATTGGGATTGCGTTGTATTTGTAGATTTCTTTGGGTAGAATTGACATTTTTCACAATTGTTGAGTCTACCTATCCATGGGCATGGTATGTTTTTCTATTTTTGTAGGTCTCTTGGTTTCTTGTGGTTATGTTTTGCAGTTTTCTTTGTATAGGTCCTTTAAGTCCCTGGTTAGGTTTATTCCTAAGTATTTAATTTTTGTAGGGGCTATTATAAATGGTATTGATTTCCTGATTTCCTTTTCATAGTTCTCTTTGTTGGTGTATAGGAGTCCAACTGATTTTTGTATGTTTATCTTGTATCCTGCACTCTGCTAAATCATTATATTAGCTCCAGTAGTTTTATTGTGGAGTCCTTAGCATTCTCTATGTAGAGTATAAAATCATCCACGAATAGATATAGTTTCACTTCTTCCATATCAGTTTGGTTGCCCTTTATTTCATTTTCTTGCCTTATTGCTGTAGCTAGGACTTCCAGCACAATGTTAAATAGGAATGGCGATGAAGGGCATCCTTCTCTTGTTCTTGTTCTCAGGGGAATTTTTTCAGCCTCTGTTGAGAATGATGGTGGCTGTTGGTTTTGTAGAGATGCCCTTTATTATGTTTAGGAATTTACCTTCTATTCCTATTTTATTGAGAGTTTTTGTCCGTAATGGATGTTGGACTTTATCGAATGCCTTTTCTGTGTTGATTGAGATGATCTCATGATTCTTTCCTTTTGTTTTATTTATGTGGTTACGTTGATTGATTTTCTAATGTTAAACCATCCTTGCATACCTGGTATAAATCCCACTTGGTCAGGTTGTGTTTTTTTTTTGATATGATGCTGAATTCTATTGGCTAGAATTTTGTAGAGAATTTTTACATCTGTATTCATGAGAGATATTGGTTGGTAATTTTCTTTTTTTGTGGTGTCTTTGCCTGGTTTTGGTATCAGAGTTATGCTGGCTTCACAGAATGAATTTGGAAGTATCCCTGTTTTTCTATGTTCTGAAATAGTTTGAGTAGTACTGATGTGAGCTCTTCTCTGAATGTTTGGTAGAATTCTCCAGTGAAACCATGTGGGCCAGGACTTTTCTTTTTTGGAGAGTTTTATTTTATTACCTTTTCAGTCTTTTCTCTTGTTATGGGTCTGTTCAGATTTTCAACTTCAGTTTGTCTTAGTTTAGGTAGGTAGTGTGTTTCTAGAAATTCGTCCATTTCCTCTAGGTTTTCAAATTTGTTGGAGTACAGTTTTTCATAGTACTCTGTTATGATTCTTTTTATTTCCTTTGGGTTTGTTGTAATGTCCCCCATTTCATTTCTTATTTGGGTTATTTGTTTCCTCTTTTTTTTTTTTTTTCTCTTGTCGGTTTGGCCAACGGTTTGCTGATTTTGTTGATCCTTTAAAAGAACAAACTTTTAGTTTTGTTGATTCTATTTTTTTCTATTCTCTATTTCATTTGTTTCTGCTCTAATATTTATTATTTCGTCTCTTCTGGTAGCCATGGGCTTCTTTTGCTGTTCTGTTTCTATTTGTTCAAGTTGTATAGCTAGCTTTTGATTTTACCCCTTTCTTCTTTTTTAATGTGTACATCTATTTCTATAAAATGACCTCTGAGCACTACTTTTCCTGTGTCCCAAATGTTTTGTTATGACTTTTTTTCATTCTCTTTTGATTCTAGTAATTTTTTATTCCATATTTGATTTTTTATATCACCCAGTGGTTTTTAAGCAAGATATCATTCAATTTCCATATATTTAATTTTTTTAACTTGCTCTTCTTGTTATTGTACTTTTCTGGCACTGTGATCAGAGAAAATGCTTTTCATTATCTTAGTGTTTTGGATTTTGTTGTAGGTTGCTTTGTGGCCTAAGATGTGGTCTATTCTGGAGATCATTCCATGTGTATTGGAAAAGAATGTATACTATGCTACTGTTGGGCGAAGTGTTCTGTATATGTCTATGAGGTCAAGTTGGTTGATTGTGGTCTTTAGATCTTCTGTATCTTTGCTGAGTTTCTTTCTAGGTGTTCTGTCCTTTACTGAGAGTGGTGTGTTGAAGTCTCCTATCATTATTGTGGAACTGTCAATTTCTTTTTTCAGTACTGTTTGTTTCTTTAATGTATTTTAGATTCCTGTCATTGAGTGCATAGATATTTATTATGATTATGTCATCATGATGGATTTTCCCTTTAGTCAATGTATAATGTCCTTCCTCATCTTTTATGGTGGATTTTGTCTTAAAGTCTATTTTATCTGAGATTAGAATTGCCACTCCTGCTGTTTTTTTGGTTGCTATTTGCTTGATATATATTTTTTTCCATTCTTTGATTTTTAATATATTTATGTCTTTGTTTCTAAGGTGGGTCTCTTGTAAACAGTGTATTGATGGGTCTTGTTTTTTTATCCATTCTGTCACTCTCTCTTTTTGGGTGCATTTAAGCCATTAGTGTTCAGTGTGATTATCAATAGGTGTAAGTTTATTGCTGTCATTTTGTAGTGCTTTTGTGTGTGTGTGTGTGTGTGTGTGTATGTGTGTGTGGTGCTGATGTTTCCTTTGTTCCTCTTACTCTCCTAGGCTGAGTTCCTTTTGTTTGTGGATTTTCTTTTTGATTCTTTTGTTCCTGTAGATTTTGTGTTTACTGAGACTTTATGTTTTTCTTCTTTATTTTGAAGAGTAGGTTTGTAAACTTTCTTTGTTGTTACCTTGAAATTTATCCCTGTCTGCCTAAGTTTGAACTAGTCTTTTATTTCTTGATATCGCCTTGACTTCTTTGCCATTTGAAAGTTCTATGCCTCCGCTGATTATTCTCCCTTTTATTGTTCTGATGTTGTTGTCATTTATAGATTGACATCTCTGGTTCCATGTTGTAAATCTTTTAGTTTTGTTATATCCTTGAGAGTTCATTACCAAGGTTTGTATCTGGCTGATGCTGTCCTGTGCTATAGATTCAGGTTGTTGTCTGATGTTGGTTCTCTAACTGAAGGACTCCCTTTAATAATTCTTGTAAGTATGGTTTGTTTTTTATATATTCCCTTAATTTCTGTTTATCTGGAAATGTCCTAATTTTACCATCATATTTGAACCAGAGTTTTGCAGTTTGCAGTTTGGCTGGCAATTTTTTTTCTTTCGTTGTTTTATATGTCATCCCATTGCCTTCTTGCCTGCATGGCTTCTGTCGAGTAATCAGAGCTTAGCCTTATTGTTTCCCCTGGGTATGAAACTTCGTTTTCCTCAAGATGCTCTCCAGATCCTTGATTTGTCTTGGTTTCAGCGAGTGTAATTATGATGTCTTGTTGATTTTCTTCTGGGCTGTATCCTATGTGGGGTTGGTTGAGCTTCTTGGATGGTCAGCTTTTCATCTTTCATGATGTTAGGGAAGTTGTTTTTTTTTTGCAATAAAGCTTCAGTGATCCTCTCAGTGTTTTCCATTTTCCCTCCCTGATCTGGAATTCTGATCACATGCAAATTTTTTCTCTTTATTGTATCCCACATAGTTCTTAGGTTTTCTTCATTTTTCTTCAGTCTTTTTTCTGCTTTTTCCTCAAACTAAATGGTATCCAAGGATTTGTCTTCAGTTTTGCTGATCTTATCTTTCATTGTTTCATATTTGCTCCTAAAACATTCTATTGTATTGTCCATTTCTGAAATCTTGATCTTTGTCTTTTGGATTTCTAATTGTTGTTTTTGAATGATTTCTAATTGTTTATTTATTTTGACATTTTATTCTGGTAGTATTTTCCTGAATTCTTCCATTTCTTTGTTTATATTTTCCCTCATTTTGTCTGTATTTCCATGATTTTGTCTATTTTTTCCTTAGTTTTGCCTGTGTTTTCCTTGATCTCTTTCCTAATCTCTTGGGGAGTCCTGAATATTAGAGTTTAGAATTCCCTATCAGGTCATTCCAGTGCCTTTTCTTCTACCTGCAGGTCACCTGGTGTTTTATTTTGGTCACTTACTGGAGTCATCCTGTCCTGTTTTTTCAATATGTTTTGATATTTTCTGCTGTCTCCATGACATTCAGGAATTATTTTTTTTGTCTGTTGATTGTAGATTGTTTTGTTTTGTCCTGCTTTTTTGTTTTATTTGGTTATGTCTGGGCAGGTGGGCTGTGTGTGTTCTGTTGCTTCCTTGTGGGCACGATAGTTCTCACCACCTTGTCCCAGTGGGTAGGGCCTGTCACTCAGCTATGGTGCAGCAAGGCAGGTCCAGTGGTGGGAGGGAGAGTGTTGGGTATGGGTCATTTGCAGCACTAACTGTGACCGACAGGGTGAGGCCAGGAGGCAGTGTGGGACAGGGTCTGGGGATCCTGGGCTCAACGCCCTTGCAGCTCAGGGATGCAACACTAGGTGGGGAAGAACAAGTGCAGCACAGAACAGGGTCCAGGAGTTTGCAGTGGTGACCCTCAGGGGTGTAACATCGGGAAGGGTGGGGCCGGGAGGTGGCAATGGGTGCTGTCAGGTGGTCCACAGTTCCTCGCAAGTGCTGCTCAGGGGCACAGCACTCAGCACACAGTGCAGAGAAGCAGGAGGGAAGGGAGAGGATGTGATGTGCAGAACTAAGTAGGAGAGAGAAAGAAGAGAAGGAAAAGAAAGAAACAGAAGCAAAACAGAAGAAGACGAAAATAAGTAAATAAAATGGTGGTGTGGTGGGAATTGGCAGATGGGGGCAGGGCAGATCCAGGAGGCTGTGTGCCCATGGCTCTCTAGCCAAACATTGCAGCACAGCCCATGAAGAAAGGGCAAGAGTGGCACACAAGGCTAGGTGGGCCAGAAAAAAAAAGAAAAGAAAGGAAGGGAAAGAGAGAGAAGAAACAACAAAAACAAAACAACAATAAAAATATGACACTGAGGGAACCAGTTGTTGGGGGCAGGGCATAACCAAGGTGGCAGCAAGCTGGTGTGTCTCTTGCTGGATGGGCTGGCACAGCCCCTCAGGAATGGTTGGGGCAGAGCAGGGCTTAGGTGGGATCAAGAAGGAAAAGGGAGAAAGGGAAAGATAAAGAAAAATAAAAAATACGATACTGAGTGAGCCAGTGCGTGGGGGCAGGGCACGGCAGGCCTGAGGAGGCCAAATACCAGTGTCTTTCTAGCTGAGTGATGTGGCACAGCCTGTTGAGAATGAGCAGGGATGGTGCACAGGGCTAGGTTGGCAGGAGAAAGGAAAGGAAGGAATGGAGACAGAGAGATGAAACAAAAAATACAAAAAAAAAAAAAAAATATGGAGCTGAGGAAGCTGGCCAGTGCAGGCAGTGCAGACCATGGAAGGCTATGTGCTGGTGGGTTTCTAGCCAAGTGGTGTAGCATAGCCCATCAAGAAGGGGTGAGGGCGGCACGTGGGGCTAGGTGGGCAGAAGAAAGGACAGGAAGGAAGGGAAAGAGAGAGAAGAAACCAGCCATTGGGGTGGGGTGGACCAGGGGTGGCAGTGAGACAGTGTCCCTTGGCAGAGCAACTGTGGCCTCGTGGAAAGTGGCAAAGGCAGTGTACAAAGCAGAAGGTGGGTGGTTGGAAAGCATGTATATCTTATTACCGCATGTCTTAGTCATCTAGTGCTGCTATAACAGAAATACCACTCTGATGCCTTCAACAAAGAAAAATTTGTTCTCTCACAGTCTAGTAGGCTACAAGTCCAAATTCAGGGAATCAGCTCCAAGGGAAGGCTTTTCCTCTCTGTCAGCTCTGGAGGAAGGTCCTTGTCATCAATCTTTCCCTGGTCTAGGAGCTTCTCCCTGCAGTAACCCCGGGTCCAAAGGATGCACTCTGCTCCCGGCACTGTTTTCTTGGTGGTATGAGGTTCCCCTGTCTCTCTGCTCACTTCTCTCTTTTATATCTCAAAAGATATTGGCTTAAGACACTATCTAATTTTGTAGATCTTGTCAATATAACTGCCACTAATCCATCTTATTACAACATAGTGACAGAAGTTACAACACATAGGAAAATCACATCAGATGACAAATGGTAGACAATCATACAATACTGGGAATCATAACCTAGCCAAGTTGACAGATATTTTTGGGGGAGAAAATTTAATCCATGACACCAGGTGTTCTGTCATCTTTTGGGAGTTCCGTGAAGTCACCTTCCCAGACTCCCTCTCCAGAGTCATTGGTGGCTGCATTCCAAGATGGTGAATCTGTGCTGCGTTAGCTGGCGTGGGACCTCCACTCCATAGCTCTCCTCAGTTTCAGTTTCTTCTTCCATTCGGTAATTGATCGAGTTCTTTACTCCTTCATTTGATGCTTAGGGTTCCAGGATTGATGTTTGTATCTGTTTTACTTAGTTTCTCAGGTCTTTGATGCAGTGGGAGAACATGGTGCTTCTGTCTATAGCACCACATTGGCTCTGCCTCCAAAATAAGATATTTTGAATCAACTTTTGAAGCTTGCCTAATCTGAGCTGTTACTATATAAGCCAACCCAACCCATTGTCATCCATTTGATTCTGACTCATAAGAATCTGTTGCTATATACAGGACTTTTATGAAATTTGAGTGCAACATCTGATGGGAAGGGCACTCATTCCTTCATCTCTCATTTAGCAAAAGCCTAAATACAATGGTTGTTGCCTACTATTGCAATAGGTGGCTGTATTTATGTGTGTCTACCATTATAACCTAATATGCAATTCAGGTACACTATTACCTAGGAATTCTACAGATTGAATTTCCATTTCAAGGCATAAGATCACAAAAGCCTAAAGAAATCTACCAGAATTAAAATCAAAGAAGATGTTAAAGAAATCTTACTGTGTCAAATCATTATGGGAGTTTATAGGTCAAAACTTCATTTTCATAACTCACTATTTCCATTTTCACAAAAAAAAGACTGTGACCCTCTTCTTGGCTATTGGAGGTATTTGACTTGGTTCCAATAGACATGAAATCAAGTAAAATAAAAATGATGTAGTGGGGCTATTCTTAATGCTTTATAGAGGCTATGGTCACCTTTGGAGTACAAATAGAATATTAAATAGCTGACCAGATTTTCCCATTGTCCCCTTTCCATGAGCTCTTTTATTAAGTCATCTTTGGCCTTGTCTGTTGAATCTAATTCAGAACTTGGGAAGAGAACTAGTTATGTAGTCTTATTAGAGGCTTGTGGTTTCCCTGCTTTGGTTTTGTTCTCATATAACAGGTCTTAGAAATCATTATAAACCAGTACATACAAAAGGGAACATTTAAACTTGGAAATTTGCCATACATTTTTCTCACCCAAATTCAGTATCTCCGATATTTGCTGCTGAAGTATAAAAGAAAAGGGGAGGGACATTATGGTGGCTAGAACCCAAATGTGTATGAAATGCATGTGTGTGTTTGTGTATTTCCTTCTCCACATTTAATTTCCTTGATCAAATCTGAGAAGTTTTATAACAAACGATCATGGTAATGAAATGCTTGGCAAGTGAAATTCTGTTATTTTACAGTGGTTTAACATTTTCCAAACGCCAAATGTAGTAGGTGTTTGACATAGCACATAATTCACTGGATCTTTATTTCATTTTAACTACAAATTTATGGATTAAACTTCAGGGTAAATGACTTCAATACACAATCTGTGAGTATTCTGGGAATGAGGAATGGAGAGTGTGCAATTATCTCATTAGTTTGAAAGTCAGTATGCAGAACTCAAAGGCCAATTCCTCTCGGACTACAGTGTCTTAATCATTTTGAGAATTTTGGACTGTGGGCAGAAAAGTGTATTATCAGGATCTGAGTGGAAACAGCAACAGAGGAGAGGACTTAATGGAACTGGGAAATGGTGGTAGGAAGGAGAGTAGGGAGTCACAGAGAGCAGTTGTTGAAAGATGCTAAAGCCATGGTAACTTGAAATATAAGAGTGAGCAATGATAACATGTAACCAATGTTGCTCAATGTTTTTTTTAACATGGACCCTTGATACATATGGAGTCCCTAGGTGTTGTAAACGGGTAATGTGCTCTACTGCTAACTGAAGGGTTGGAGGTTTGAGTCCACCCAGAGGCACCTCTGAAGAAAGGCCAGGTGATTTACTTATGAAAAACCAGCCATCGAAAACCCCATGGAACACAGTTCTACTCTGACACACATGGGGTCACCATGAGTCAGAGTTGACTTGATGGCAACTGGGTTGGTTTTTTTATTTTGATACATATAAGATATGAATGCTTCTGCAAACCCCTCTCCCACCATGAATTCTGATGCATCATTCTGACAGGTGATTCCTAGAGGAATCCATTATCTTCCTTGTATCCCCACTAAATTTTGTTATACTTTTCTTTCCATAGGCTATATTATAAAAACAACAGTTTTCCCAGATAAAAAATTAAATAATATTGAATATGGTCTTCTAAGCTATATATGTGCCCTTCCCACAACCACAGCATTAAAATACCACAGGATGTGGCCCCTTGAGGGAGAATCATTGATTTGTTAGGTGTTGAGGAAGCAATGTGTACTATAGAGAATGTCATCCAAAAAAGGCAACACAACTGGGGTACATTTGAGTTAGAACTATTTCTGAGTAAAAACCCTTGAAACGTTGAGAAGTTCATCTCATTTGAGATGAACATAAATCCTCTGGCTACACAGGGTGGCCATGCATATTTGTGAAGTGAATGCTGGATTCAAAGCATCAATTGTTTTATATGTGACAACAACAGTCATAAATGCCTCTGCTTTAGGGCAGAGAAAGGAACATATTTTACTACCTTGTCACCTTTTATGGAGTCATACAAGCAGGCACCTGTCATATATTTAAGTTGAATAAATCAGTGATTTTTAAAGGCCTGTCAGTGAGCCGGTGCCAGACTGTCTACAGAACAATCACCAGAGGAGCTTGTTACAAATAAATCCACCTGATCCCTGCCGCAATCCTCCTGAATTAGAACCTCATGGGTGAGAGTCCAGGAATCTTTATTTTAAAACAGCTTTGGTGGTAACTCATACGACCAGGTTTGGGAACTACTGGACTAAGTCATATTTCATATGTTAGTATCTGTACAATGAATTCTTTCCTTACCTTCATACTCTATGTAAGTAATAGTCTCTTCAAGGAGCCTTGGTGGCACAATCGTTAAGCACTTGACTGCTAATTAAAAGATCAGAGGTTCAAACACGTCAGCTGCTCCGTGGGAGAAAAGGGCTGGTGATCTGCTCCCATAAAAATTACAGCCTAGGAAACCCTATGGGGGCAGTTCTACTCTGTCCATGGGGTCCCTATGAGTCAGAATCAACTTGATAGCACCTAACAGCAACAACAACAACAATATTCTCTTCGGGAAAAATAACTTAAAAGTCTGATAGTGGCAATTCTCTCAAGAAAGTTAAATATTGATGCACAATCAAGCACAGTGTCAGAACTGTGGAATCACATTGCTTACTATTCTCTGCAGATGAAACCCACCAATGCTTTGAGAGGCTGCTTTTTATCTCTGGAATCTTAATTGCACTCTTGGCTGGGTCATAAAACTGGAATCTTCCGAAGTGGAGGAACATTAGTAGACCTTTACTCATTTTCTGGAATGAAATGGAAAAGTCTGTATCCATTCACACAGAAAAAAAAATGTTCTCTTTAAGTCAACACATCTTAACACTACAAAAAGGGCCAGATTTTACTACTACACAACATAAAACATTCTGAAAGAAATGATATGGCTTACAGTAGCTTGCCTAATACACAGTCAGTGGTTCATCCAAGATCCTAAGTTTTTAGTAATAAAGTGCAAATAAATTGCAGCAAATATGTTGTGTGAGTTTAAATGTGAGTCTTTTACCCAGTATTCTGATCTCAAGGTAATGGGATCTGGAGAGAAGCTTAAATGGCAGACTGTTAATCTATATCAGAAAACCCCTGTAGATTTGAAGTTTTGCAAATGTATATAAAAAAAATGATTAGGGAAAACAATCCTTAACAGGGATTATTTTTTCTTTCCTTCATGGGAATGTGAACTGTGTAAGAAAGATCATACATTCATTCATTCAACAAATCTATATTGAGAGTCTACTGTGGGCCAAGCACCCTGATTAGCCTGCAAGCACATCTGGGGTAACCCAGTATCCCATTGGCATGGAGCCTATTCCAACTCATAGTGACCCTATAGGACAGAGTAGAATTGCCCCAAAGTGTTTCCAAGGCTGTAATCATTGTGGAAGCAGACTGCCACATCTTTCTCCCACGGAGCTACTGGTGGGTTTGAACCGCCAACCTTTCGGTTAACAGCACAGTGCTTAACCGGTGTGCCACCTGGGCTCCTTACAACCAGGGTAGTTCATATTTAATTAAGTTTTTCCTTCCCACTGAACAATTATTTACAAACCCTGAAGAAAACTAAAAGATGTATCCATTTAGTCATTTATTTAAATATTTTTTTGATTATCTTGTATATATATATATATATGCTGTGCTGTATCAAGGATTTAAAAAATTACACACAGGGCTTCTTTTCTAACACTTTATAAATCAACCTAATTTGTAAAACTGACTGCAAATGTGTTCCTAAAAGAATACAGAATAGACATGCTTTATGTTCAGCTTCCTTACAAAGATGGCAGGAGCCAAAGAAACAGGTAAAAAGTCACTGTAGAGTTTTATGTAGATTGATAGTATGTTGTTTCTTTTAAAATCAACAGAGATGTAGTTTGAAAATGTAAAATTTATTTGTCCATCAAATTGAATTCCATAGTCATTCATTATAATACTTGCCTTGCATACCATTAACATGCTTCCATTCACTTTTCTGTACTCTCCTGTCAAAAATCTCACCTGGCCGAAATCCAACTCTCCCGAGCTCCAAGCTTGCAATAGCGCAGATGAACGGGGCTGGAGAAAAACTAAGAGACACACTGATTGTTTTCTCTTTAAATTCACCTTTGTGCTTCCCAGTAATCACACTATATACACATTCCTCTCTATTTCATATCTTTTCCCCTCCCCTCAAACTCCTAACACCTTCTCCATCCCCGCTTTCAAGTGATAATGTTGCTTTTAATTTCACTGACATTTCAGTGATCTGTTTCTGCCTCTCCACAGGAGAAAGACGTGACAGTCTGCTTCCATTAAGATTATAGTCTTGGAAATCCTATGGGACAGTTCTACTCTGTCCTATAGGGTCGCTATGGGTCAGAACCAACTCAATGGCAACTGGCTTTTATTTTTGCCTAAAAGAATTGTTCCAAATGTAGTAGCTTAAAACAAACAAACAAAAAACCGATTTCTTATTTCTCCCAGTTGGTGGGTCAGGAATTGGGGCAGAACTTATCTGGGTAGTTCTTAGGCACCCAGTGTAGCAGTTGGGATCATTCAGCTGGGGGACGTGCTGAGCTATAATCTCCAAGATGGCCTCTCCGTGGTTCTGCCACACGCCCTCTAATCATTCAGTTGCCTGTACTTCCTTAGAGCATGGCAACTGTGCTTAAAAAAGGAGAAAGCAAAAGCTGTCAGTCTTAAGGCCTGTGCTCGAAAATCCCGGAACACCAATCCCACCATATTCTGTCAGTCAAAGCAAGGCACAAGGCGAGGTGGATCGAAGGGGAAGGAAATAGGTTCTACCTCTGATTACAGGAACTGCATGTGAATATAAGGATGGGAGTAAATGCTAGTAGCCAAATTTGGAAACTATCCACCACAACTGTATATACATATATATACACATATATATGTATATATATATATACGTATAAGCCACCATGCTCCTATCGATACATCTCCACCTTACTTGTATATGTGCCCTCATATCTACCCTCCCTCCCTCTTGTTACTATTGATGAACTGTCCTGCATATAAACAAGGTCAACCCTTCCATTTGAACATTACAATCTATCCACTCACATCTACTCAAAGTCACTGTTTCAGCAAATTTTTTCTTTTCCCTGCATCATCCATTTTCTCCTCTCCATTATGTAATTCCCATTGGTAAATAAATATTTTGTAATTTCTTTCATCTTACAAAACAAACAACCAAAAAAAGAAAAAAATCCCTGTCCTGCACCTCCCTCCAGATACTTTTCATTTCTCTGGTCCCTTTGACAGTAAAACTTCTCAAAAAATTATCTGTATACACTGTCTTTGTTTCCTCTTAATCTATTCTCTCTTGAACCACTTTAATCAGGTTTTTATTCCAATCATTGCACCAGTACAGCACTTCACTAGGGTCACCATCTTCTCCATGCTGCAAAATGCAAAGGTCAAGTCTCTGTTCTCCTCTCACTTGACCTACCCTGGGACATTTGGCTAGGTTGATCACTCCATCCTCCTTGAAACTTTTTTTTTCCCCTCTTGACTTTCAAGGCCCTGCACTCTTTTGATCTCCATCCTACTTCACTGGCTGCTCCTTTTCAGTCTCCTTTGCTGGGTTCTCCTCATTTTCCCAATCTTTGTCCCAAAGCTCAGTCCTTGGTTCTCTTCCCATCTTTATTTACATTCACATTCAGTCTCACAACTTTGAATGTCACCTATATACTGAAAACTCTAGTAGTATCTCTAACCACAACCGCTTTCCCAAACTCCAGACTATAACTGCGCACTTGAAATCTCTACTTTAATATCTAATCAGAATCTCAACCAACATGTCCAAAAGTGAACTGGTAATCTTGACTCCAAATGGTCCTCCCACAGATTTCCCATCTCAGTAAATTATATCTCCATCTTTCCGGTTGTTCCCGCCAAAACTTGGAATCATCTTAGGCTTTCTCTTTCTCTCAAAATTCTTATTAAGTCTGTCCTCCAAGTCTTTTGGCTCATCCTTTAAAATGCATCCATAATCTGAATACTATCATAATTGGTCACTGAAAAAGAGGAAGACCCTAAACAAGATGAATTGACACAGTGGCTGCAACAACGGGCTCAAACATAGCAAAGATCGTCAGGATGGCGTTAGGGTCGCTGTGAGTCGGAATCTACTCAACTGCACCTAACAGCAACAATCATCACTACTATCTCTCACCTTATTGTTGTTGTTAGGTGCCATTGAGTTGGTTCTGACTCAGAGAGACCCTGTATGCAACAGAATGAAACATTGCCTGGTCCCACACCATCCTCACAGTCATTGCTATGTTTGAGCCCGTTGTTGCAGCCACTGTGTCAATTCACCTTGTTAAGGGTCTTCTTCTTTTCACTGACCCTCTACTTTATCAGTCTCTCACCTAGAATATTCTAAATAGCCTCCACACTATGAGTTGGAATCAACTTGATGGAAATGGGCTTTTTTTTTTTTTTCAGTTGCTTTCTTGCAGTCTATTTTCATTACAGTGGCCAAAGGGATCATTTTTAAAATGTGAGTCAAATGATCTCATTCCTTCAATGACTTCCTGTTTCACCCAGAATAAAAGTTTGTGTCTTTACAGTGGCCTCTAGGGTCCTACACTCTGCCCTGCTCTCCATGTCATTCTATATCTGTGTCTCATCTCCCGCCATCCTGCCCCTCACTTGTTCTATTCTAGCCACACTGATGAACCCTGACTCACCAGGGAAGTTCTCATTGCTGGGACTGTGTACTTGCTAATCCCTCTATCTGTAATGATCTTTCACCCATGTCCCCTTCTGAACACAGCTTTGATTTTACTTGTCTGTTTTTTGCATGTCTTTCTCTATTACTATGCTGGATAAGTTTACCATTGTATCCCTAGCACCAGGAATAGCACCTGTTACATAACAGGCTTTTCTAATCTCTCTTTCCACATATGTAGTTGATTTGATTCCTATGTTTTCCACCGGCTGAGGTTTACATGTATAGTCACCATTTATGTTGTTGAAAACAGGTATTTGCAATGAAGAAGTCGTTGGTCTTACATGAGGAAATACTCATGATCCCTGGCCATTAGGGAAATACAAATCAAAACTACAATAAGACAGCATCTCACCCTGACATTACTGGCATGAATTAAAAAAAAGAAAATAACAAATGTTGGAGAGGCTGCAGGGACACTGAAACTCTTCTGCACTGCTGGTGGGAATGCAAAATGGTACAACCGTTTTGGAAAACTAAATGACGCTTCCTTAAAAAGCTAGAAATAGAAATGCCATACGATTCAGCAATTCCACTCCTAGAAATATATCCTAGAGAAATAAGAGCTGTCACAGGAATAGACATACACACACCCATATTCATTGTAGCATTATTCACAATAACAAAAAGATGGAAACAACCTAAGTGCCCATCAACAGATGAATAGACAAACTATGGTACATACACACAATGGATACTATGCAACTATAATGATGACTCTGTGAAGTGTCTCACAATATGGATGAATCTAGAGGGCATTATGCTGAGTGAAATAAGTCAATCACAAAAGGATAAATAATGTATGAGGCCACTATTATAAAAACTGATGAAAATGTTTATACACAGATAGAAAAATATTTGATGGTTACGAGGAAGAGGAAGGGGGAAGGGTAAAACACTAGGTAGACAATAGATAAGTGATAACTTTGGTGAAGGGTAAGATAGTACAAAATACTGGGGAGGTCAGCCACAACTTGACCAAGGCAAGGTCATGGAAGCTTCACAGACACATCTAAACTCCCTGAGGGACCAAATTACTGGGCTTAGGCCTGGGGACTATGGTCTCCGGGAACATCTAGCTCAACTGTCATAACATAGTTTATAAAGAAAATGTTTTACACCCTACTTTGGTGAGTATCGTCTAGGGTCTTAAAAGCTTATGAGTGGCCATCTAAGATACTCCACTGGTCCCATCCTGTCTAGAGCATGGTAGAATGAAGAAAACGAAAGACACAAGGGAAAGATTAGTCCAAAGGACTAATGGACGACAACTACCACAGCCTCCACCAGACTGAGTCCGGCACAACTAGATGATGCCAGGCTACCACCACCAACTGCACTGGCAGGGATCACAATAAAGGGTCCCAGATAGAGCTGGAGAAAAATGTAGAACAAAATTTTAGCTCACAAAAAAAGACCAGACTTAACTGCTCTGACAGAGACTGGAGAAACCCTGAGAGTATGGCTCTCGGGCACCTTTTAACTCCGTACTGAAGTCACTCCTGTGGTTTACCCTTCAGCCAAAGATTAGACAGGCCTATAAAACAAACAATAATACATGTAGCTCAACCTTGTATACGAGACTAAATAGGGACACTAGCCCATGAGCAAGAACGAAGGAGGCAGGAGGTAACGGGAAAGCTGGATGAATGGAAATGGGGAACCCAAGACAGAGAAGGAGAAAGTGTTGACACATCATGGAACTGGCAAGCAATATCACCAAACAATATGTGTATTAATTGTTAAATGAGAAATTAATTTTCTCTGTAAACTGTCACCTAAAGCTCAGTTAAAAAAAAAAAAAAAGTCGTTAGTCTTGCAAAATTCGATCATGTATCTCCAGCATAGTTTCTATCACTAAGGCCATATTTTTCAACTACAGATCCTTCTTCTTTTGTTTCCAACTTTTGCATTCCAATTACCAGTAATTATCAATGCATCTTGATTGAATGTTTGATCAATTTCAGGCCTCAGAAGTTGGTAAAAATCACAATTTCCTCATCTTTAGCATTAATGGTTGGTGTGTAAATTTGAATAATAATCGTATTAAGTGGTCTTCCTTGTAGGCTTATGGATATTATCCTATCACTGACAACGTTGTACTTCAGGACAGCTCTTGAAATGTTCTTTTTGAAGATGAATGTGAAGCTATTCCTCTTCAGTTTGTCATTCCCAGCAGAGTAGACCATATGATTGTCTGATTCAGATTGGCCAATACCAGTTCACTTCAGCTCACTAATGCCTAGGATGTTTATCTGTGTTTTATTGACTATGCAAAGGTATTCAACTGTGTGGATCATAACAAATTATGGATAACATTGTGAAGAATAGGAATTCTAGAACACTTAATTGTGCTCATGAGGAAACTATACGTAGATCAAGAGGCAGTCATTGGAAAAGAACAAGGGGATACTGCGTGGTTTAAAGGCAGAACCAACTCAATGGTACCTAACAACAAACATAATGCCTAAAATGTAGACCTTTATGCATTCCATTTTATTTTTGATGACTTCCAATGTTCCTAGGTTCATACTTTGTACATTCTACCTTCCAATTATTAAAGGATGTTTGCAACTGTTTCTTCTTGTTTTGAGTCATGCCACATCAGCAAATGAAAGTCCCAAAAGCTTTACTTCATCCCCGTTATTAAGGTCAACTCTACTTTGAGGAAACAGCTCTTCCCTACTTGTATTTTGAGTGCCTTCCTAACTGAGCTGCTTATCTTCTGGCACTATATCAGACAGTGTTCTACCGTTATTCATAAGGTTTTCACTGACCAATTTCCTTTTGTAAGTAGACTTCCAGGTCCTTTTTCCTAGTCTGTCTTAGTCTGGAATTTCCACTGAAACCTGTCCACCATGGGTGACCCTGTTAGTATTTGAAATATTGGTTGCATAGCTTCCAGTATCACAGCAAAAAACAAGCCACCACAATATGACAAACTGACAGACGTGTGGTTGTTGCTGTTGTTGTTGTTAGGTGCCATCAAGTTGGTTCCAATTCATAGTGACCCAATGTACAACAGATCAAAACACTGCCTGGTCTGTGCCATCCTCACAGTCACTGATATGCTTGAGTCCATTGTTGCAGCCAATTGGTCAATCCATCTTGTTGAGAGTCTTCCTTTTTTGTACTAACCCTCTACTTAACCAAGTAGAGGTCCCTCCTGATGACATTTCCAAAGTATGTGAGACAAAGTCTTGCCATCCTTGCTTCTAAGGAGCATTCCAGCTGTACTTCTTCCAAGACAGATTTGTTCATTCTTTTGGTAGTCCGCAGTATATTCAATATTCTTTACCAACATCATAATTCAAAGGCATCAATTCTTTGGTCCTCCCTATTCATTGCCCAGCTTTCACATGCAGATGAAGCAATTGAAAACATCATGGCTTGGGTCAGGGGCACCTTAGTCTTCAAGGTGACATCTTTGCTTTTTAAAACTTTAGGTCTTCTGCAGCAGATTTGCCCATTGCAATGTGTCTTTTGATTTCTTGACTGCTGCTTCCAGGGGTGTTGATTATGGAGTCAAGTAAAATGAAATCCTTGACAACTTCAATCTTTTCTGCATTTATCATGATGTTACTTATTGGTCCAGTTGGGAGGATTTTTGTTGTCTTTATGTTGAAGCGTAATCCATACTGAAGGCTGTAGTCTTTGATCTTTATCAGTAGGTGCTTCAAGTCCTCTTCACTTTCAGCAAGCAAGATTGTGTCATCTGCATATTGCAGATTATTAATGAGTCTTCCTCCAATCTGTTGCCATCTTCTTCTTCGTATAGTCCAGCTTCTCGGATTATTTGCTCAACATACAGATTGAATAAGTATGGTGAAAAGTGATAACCCTGAAGTATACCTTTCCTGACTTTTCTGACGTGTGAGGCTAATATGTATGTATACGTATATATACACATGTATATGTATGTCTGTTTATGTGTGTGTATATATATTACATGTATAATATATATAATAACCAGAAGAAAATTCTGGAAAGGTTGAATGCAGGAGTAAAACAAAGTCACTTCATCTCACTGACATCTATGGAAAGAGACAGTGGAAAAGTTCAATAACATCTGTCAGAACAAGGCCAGCGGACAACTGCAGAACAGACCATCAGTTGCTCATATGCAAGTTTAAGGTGAAGGGGAAAAAAATTAAAACAAGTCTGTGAGTACCAAAATACGACCTTGAGTATATCCCTCCCGAATTTGGAGACCATCTCAAGAATAGATTTGACTCATTGAATACTAATGACTGAAGACCAGATGAATTGTGGGATGATATCAAGGACATCATACATGAAGAAAGCAAAAGGTCATTTAAAAGACCAAAATGGATGTCATAAGAGACTCTGAAACTTGCTCTTTAACACAGAGTAGCTAAAGCAAAACAAAGAAATGATGACGTAAAATATCCAAACAGAAGATTTCAAAGGGTAGCCTGAGAAGACAAAGTAAAGTATTATAACAACATGTGTAAAGACCTGGAGTTAGAAAACCAAAAAGGAAGAACACACTTGGCATTTCTCAAGCTGAAAGAACTGAAGAAAAAATTCAAGCTTAGAGTTGTAATTTTGAAGGATTCTGTGGGCAAAATATTGAATGATCCAGAAAGCATTTAAGAAGAAGGAAGGAGTGCTCAGTCACTATACCAAAAACAATTGGTTGACATTCAAACATTTCAGGAGGTAGCATATGATCAAGAACCAATGGTACTGAAGGAAGAAGTCCAAGCTGCACTAAAGGCACTGGCGAAAAACAAGGCTCTAGGAATTGACAGAATACCATCTGAGATGTTGCCAAAACTGATGCAGTACTGGAAGTGCTCATTTGTCTATGCCAAGAAATTTGCGAGACAGCCACCTGGCCAACCAACTGGAAGATATTCATATTTCTGCCCATTCCAAAGAAAGGGGATGCAAACAAATGTGGAAATTATCGAACAATATCATTAATATCACGCGCAAGTAAAATTTTGCTGAAGATCATTCGAAAACAGTTGCAGCAAAACATAGGTAGAGAACTGCCATAAATTCAAGCCAGATTTAGAAAAGGATGTGGAACAAGGCATATCATTGCTGATGTCAGATGTATCTTGGCTGAAAGCAGAGAATACCAGAAAGATATTTACCTGTGTTTTATTGACTGCAAAGGCAGTGTTTCATTCAGTTGTACATCAGGTCACTATGATTCGGAACTTTGTGGATCATAACTAAATATGGATAACATTGAGAAGAATGGGAATTCCAGAACACTTAATTGCGCTCATGCAGAAACTGTACATAGACCAAGAGGTAATCGTTCAAACAGAACAAGGGGATACTGCATGTTTTAAAGTCAGGATTTCACCATACTTATTCAATCTGTATGCTGAGCAAATAATCTGAGAAGCTGGACTATGTAAAGAAGAACATGGCATCGGGATTAGTGGAAGACTCATTAACAACAGTGATATGCAGATGATACAACCTTACTTGCTAAAAATGAAGAGGACATGAAGCACTTACTGATGAAGATTAAGGACCACAACCTTTGTTATGGATTATGCCTCAACATAAAGAAAACAAAAAGTTCTCACAGCTGTGCCAATAAGCAACATCATGATAAATGTAGAAAATGTTGAAGTTGTCAAGGATTTCATTTTACTTGGATTCACAATCAACACCCATAGAAGCAGCAGTCAAGAAATCAAACAACACATTGCATTGGGCAAATCTGCTGCAAAAGACCTCTTTAAAGTGTTAAAAATCAAAGATGTCACTTTACGGACTAAGGTGAGCCTGACCCAAGCCATGGTGTTTTCAATATCCTCATATGCATGTGAGAGCTGGACAATGACTAAGGAAGACCGAAGAAGAATTGTTGTCTTTGAATTATGGTGCTAGTGAAGAATATTGAATATACCTTGGACTGTCAGAAGAGTGAACACATCTGTCTTTGAAGAAGTACAGCCAGAATTCTCTTTCGAGGCAAAGATGGTGAGACTTCATCTCACGTACTTTGGACATGTTATCAGGAGGGACCAGTCCCTGGAGAAGGACATCATGCTAGGCTAAGTAGAGTGTCAGCGAAAAAGAGGAAGATCCTCAACAAGATGGATTGACACAGTGGCTGCAACAATAGACTCAAACATAGCAGCAATTGTAAGGATGGCACAGGACCAGGCAGTATTTCATTCTGTTGCATGTTGGGTTGCTATGATTCTGACTGACTCGATGGCACCCTACAACAATAACAACCATAAGCATGGGAAAGCTGGACGAATAAGATCGAAGAAGAATTGTTGCTTTTGAATTATGCTGTTGGTGAAGAATATTGAATATGCCATGGACTGCCAGGAGAATGAACAAGTCTATCTTGGAAGAAATACAGACAGAGTGCTTCTTGGAAGTGAGGATGCCAAGACTTGGCCTCTTGTACTTAGGACATGTTATCAGGTAGGACCAGTCCTTGGAAAAGGACATCATGCTTGGTAAGGTAGAAGTTAGGGAAAAAAAAGAAGACCCTTGATGAGATGGATTGACACAGTATCTGCAACAATGGGCTCAAACATAGCAAAGATTATGAGGATGGTGCAGGACCAGGCAGTTTTTCATTCTGTTTTACACAGGATTGCTTTGAGTCAGAACCGACTTGAGGGGACCTGACAACAACAACACAAAGTAGGTAATCTAAAAATAATTGTTGAATTAGTAAACTTCCTCTTTCTTTTTGTTTGTTTGTTTTTAAACATAATTATTTATACCATTTGAAATTTATTTCTTTTTATTATGTTAATGTGAGATATAAAGATATTTTTCTCATGAAGTGATAATCATTCTTTCAACAACACCTTTAGGTGAAGCTAAATTGTAATGTTTCTTTTGCTGTACATGAATACTTACCAATACTAGACTCTGTCTATCCCTTGTACTTGTTTCATCCTGTTTCATATTACTATAGCTTTGTTAATATGTTTTAACAAATGATAACGGTAGTTAGCCCTCTTTCCCTTCAGTCACAAATTACTCATCCTTCCACCTCCTGTTTATTTTCAGTCATCCTTGCCAAGCCACTACATCCTGGTCACCCCAGTGACAAGAAGCAGCATCTCTTTTCCAGAACCTTTTCTATGTACTAGTCCCCACTTACATTTACTCTCAGCTCCTAAGATTTTAGAGTTTCTGGTGCAATACTTGGGACTTGACACTTGTTTCCCTTCCTTTACTTTGCCACTGCTCTGCTTGCCTTCTTTATGTTGAACTTCGATGTATCACAGTTTCCAATTCTGTTTGGTCATCTGTCTCTGGAGTCTACCACTATCTCAGGTAAGACAAAACCAAAATCCGTTGCTGTTGAGCTGATTCCAACTTATGACAACCCCATTTGTTACAGAATAGAACTGCTACATAGGGTTTTCTTGAGTGTAATCTTTTATAGAAGCAGATTGTCAGGCCTTTCTTCCTCAGTACCACTGAGTGGGTTCCAACTACCAACCTTTAGATTAGTAATGGAGCAAAAACTATTTGCGCCTCCTAGAGACTTCTTCAGGTAAGACATTTCTCTGTTTTACTAGCATCCCTACCCCTACCGCCAAGTCCCAACAACTGAGGAACAGCCGTAGGACCTGGATATATTCTGGAGGAATGGAAGCAAATTTGGGCTTTCCAGATGAATTTTATAGTTTTGTTATTTTTGCTTAAAATATTTCATGGGATTTTGTTAGTATTCTATAATCTTATAATTTTGGAAAATCATTGACAACTTTTTAATAAGAACATTTTATTTCTTGTCATTCAAGTTTTCTTGTAAATTATCTGAGTTATGGTGTTGGCAAAGAGTACTGAATATACCATGGACTGCCAGAAGAATGAACAAGACTGTCTTCGAAGAAATACAGCCAGAGTGCTCCTTGGAAGTGAGGATGCCAACACTAAAGTTTTGTAGTTTTTCTTCAATTTGCTAACATGTTTCTTACACAAGAGGTAAGCTTGGATATTATCATAGTCATTGCTACTCTGAGTAAGAGCTCTTTTCATTGTGTTTATGAGTAATATGGAGATAGTGAATTTTGTCTTCTGGGGAGATTTTTAGGTAAACTTATCTTGTAACTGATTATTTTTTTTTAATAACTTTTTATTGTGATTTATGTGAAAATTTACAGGGCAAATTAGTTTCCCATTCAACAATCTATACACAGTTTGTTTTGTGACATTAGTTTCAATCCCCTCAATGTGCCAGTGCGCTCCCCTGGGTTCGCTGTTTTCATTTGTCCATCTTTCCTACCTCTAACTGCCTTCTGAACTTTGCTTTTGGGCTAATGGTGCCCTTTTGACCTAGTATAGTTGACTGTTCTGAGGTGCACATTCCTCTCAGGTGTTATTTTTCACTTGGCTATAATGTGATCTATGGGAGTGGGTTTAGTTCCAAGTTTGAAGGAACTATGGGCCATAATCTCAGGGATTCCCCCAGGCTCTATCAGACTGGTACGTTAGGTCTTATTTATGAATTTGAATTTTGTTCTATATCTTTCTCCCACTCTGTCCAGGACCTACAATTGTGATTCTGCTCCAAGAAGTTGGTAGTGGTAGGTGGACACCATCTAGTTCTTCTGGACTCAGGCTAGTGGAGGCTGTGGTTCATGTGGTCCGTTAGTCCTTTGGACTAATAGTTTCCTTGAGACTTTGGTTTTCTTCACTCTTCTTTGCTCCGGGTGGGAAGAGACCAGTTGTTGTATCTTAGACGGCCACTAGAAGGTTTTAAGACCCCAGTCACTACTCACCAAGGTGGGATGTAGAACACTGTCTTTTTGGACTATGTTATGCCGACTGTCCTGGATGACCCCAGAGCTGTCCTAAGCCCTCAAGTCCAGTGATTCGTTTCCACAAGGTGTTTGGTTATGGCTAAGAAGTTTTCATGACTGTGCCCCCAGTGTGCTTTGTTGTATACATGAATGTCTTAGTTATCTAGTGCTGCTATAACAGAAATACCACAAGTGGATGGCTTCAAGAAACAGAAGTTTATTCTCTTGCAGTCTAGTAAGCTAGAAGTCCAAATTCAGGGCGTCAGCTCCAGGGAAAGTCTTTCTTTGTCAGCTCTGCAGGAAGGTCTTTGTCATCAATCTTCCCCTGGACTAGGAACTTCTCAGGGCAGGGACCCCGGCTCCAAAGGATATATTATTCTCCTGGCTCTTGTTTCTTGGTGGTATGAGGTCCCCACGTCTGCTCGCTTCTCTCTTTTATATCACAAAAGAGATTGGCTTAAGAACAACCTAATCTTATAGATTGAGTCCTGCCTCATTATCATAACTGCCTCTAATCCTGCCTCATTAGTATCATAGAGGCAAGATTTACAACACATAGGAAAATCACATCAGATGACAAAATGGTGGGCAATCATACAAAACTGGGAGTCATGGCCCAGCCAAGTTGATACATATTTTGGGGGGACACAATTCCATCCATAACAATGAATATGTTTGCAGTACATATAGATATGTATGTAGAAATGTCTACTAGCCAACTTATCTGTGTTTGTGGGTGTACTTGTTTGTAGGTACTTGCCTACACCATCCTATATCTGTTCATCTTAACTATCTACCTGTGGATCTACTCTTAAATTGTTTGTTATTTCTGTTGTTGCAGGATGGTATATGTAATACTATTTACCAGTGTTGCTTATTACTCTTGCATACCTCTCAAAGTCTTCCTTTGCCTTCGTCATTTTGTGCTGACAACCCCCGTATTGTTTATTGTCTTTCCCTCCACCAAGATTAATATGTGTCTACTATTTAGTTGGTGATTTTCTCCCCCTTCCCTTCCATTCCTTGGTAACCATCAAAGAATGTTTCTTTCTGTGTGTAAACCTTTTATTAACTTTTTATAATAGTGGTCTCATATAATATTTGTTCTTTTGTGATTGACTTATTTCATTCAGCATAATATCCTCCAGGTTCTTCCATGTAGTGAGATGTTTCATGTATTCATCACTATTCTCTAACATTGCATAGTATTCCATTATGTGTATGTGCCACCGTTTGTTTATCCATTCATTCACTGATGGGCACTTAGGTTGTTTCCATCTTTTTGCTATTGTGAATAATGCTGCAATGAACATGGGTATTCATATGTCTATTTGTGTCACAGCCCTTATTTCTCTAGGGTATATATCTAGGAGTGGGATTGCTGGATCATGTTTCTATTTCTAGCTTTTTAAGATAGTGCCATACTGTTTTCCAGAGTGGTTGTACCATTTTACATTCCCACCAGTAGTGTATGAGAGTTGCAGTCTCCTCACAACCTTGCCAGCATTTGTTGTTTGCTGTTTTTTGATCAGTGCTGTTATTGCTGGGGTGAGATGGTATTTCATTGTAATTTTGATTTGCATCTCTTCTCTGTAATGGCCAATGATCGTGAGCATCTCGTCATGTATTCTTTGGCCATCTGAATGTCTTCTTTAGTGAAGTATCTATTCATGCCCTCTGCCATTTTTTGATTGGATTTTTTGTCTTTTTGTTGTTGAGGTGTTGAAAGTTTTCTGTAAATTCTAGAGATCAGTCTGTTGTCAGATGTGTCATTAGCAAAGATTTTTTCCCAGTCCGTAGGTTCTCTTTTTACCGTTTTGAAGAAGTCTTTTGATGTGCATTAAGTATTTAATTTTTAGGAGGCCCCAGTTGCCTAGTTTATCTTCTTCTGTTTGTGCATTTTTAGTTATCTTTGATAGTCTATTTATGTCATAAATTAGGGTCCCTGGGTTTGCCCCTATTTTTTTCTTCCATGATCTTCATAGTTTTAGGTTTTACATTCAGGTCTTTGATCCATCTTGAGTTAGTTTTTGTGTATGGTGTGAGGTATGGATCTTGTTTCGTTTTTCTGAAAACAGATATATCAACTTTTGCTAGCACCGTTTATTAAAGAGACTATCTCTTCCCTATTTAATGGATTTTGATCCCTTGTTGAAGGGCAACTGTCAATAAGTGGATGACTTTACTTCTGGATTTTCAATTCTGTTCCATTGGTCTATGTGTTTATTGTTGTACCAGTACCAGGCTGTTTTGACTACTGTGACTGTATGGTAGGTTCTGAGATCAGGAAACGTGGGACCTCCTACTTTGTTCTTCTTCAGTAATGCATTGTTTATTTAGGGCCTCTTTTCTTTCCATATAAAGTTGGTGATTAGCTTTTCCATCTCGTTAAAGAACGCGTTGTTGGAATTTGTATCAGGATTGCATTATATCTAAAGATTGCTTTCAGTAGTATTGACATTTGTGAGGATGGTATGTTTTTCCATTTATGTAGGTCTCTTTTGATTTCTTGCAGTAGTGTTTGTAGTTTTCTTTATATGTCTTTTACATCCCTGGTTAAATTTATTTCCAAGTATTTTATCTTTTGTGGGGCTATTGTAAATGGTATTATTTTCCTGATTTGTTTTTTGGAGTTCTTTTTGTTAGTGTAGAGAAATCCAACTGATTTTTTGTCTATTCATCTTGTACCCTACCATTCTGCTGAAACTTTCTATTGGTTTCAGTAACTTTCTTGTAGAATCTCTGTGATTTTCTATGTATAGGATCATATTATCTGTGAGTAGGGATAGTTTTACTTTTTGCTTACTAATTTGGATGCCTTTTATTTCCCTTTCCTGCATTATTGCTCTAGCTAGGACTCCCAGTACAATAATGAAGACCAAAAAAACCAAATCTGTTGCTGTCGAGTAGATTCCGACGCATAATGACCCTATAAGACAGAGTAGAACTGCCCCATAGGGTTTCCAAGGAGCAGCTGGTAGATTTGGACTGTCAACTTTTTGGTTAGCAGCCAGAACTCTTAACCACTTCGCCACCAGGGGGCATCCCTGTCTGTTTCTGGTTCTCAAGGAGAATGCTTTCAGTCTCTCTGTTGAGAATAATGTTGGCTGTTTTGTACATATACTCTTTGTATATATACTCTTAATTATGCTGAGGGATTTCCCTTCTATTCCTATTTTGCTGAGAATTTTTATCAGGAATGGGTGTTGGATTTTTTTAAATGCCTTTTCTGCATCAGTTGATATGATCATATGATTCTTTTGTTTTATTTATGTGGTGGATTACATTGATTGATTTTCTAATTTTGAACCATCCTTGCATATCTGGCATGAATCCCACTTGGCCATGACGTGTTATTGTTATTTTTTGATATGCCGTTGGATTCCATTGGCCAGTATTTTGTTCAGAATTTTTGCATCTACATTCATGAGGGATGTTTGTCTATAACTTTCTTGTTTAGTGGTGTCTTTGCCTGGCTTTGATGTCAGGGTTATGCTGGCTTCATAGAGTGTATCTGGGAGCATTTCATCATTTTCTATGCTCAAGCATAATTTGAGTAGAATTGGTGTCAGCTCTTCTAGAATGTTTGGTAGAATTCTCTTGTGAAACTGTCTGGGTCAGGGATTTTTTTTTGTTGGGAGCTTTTTATTTTTAATAGCCTCCTCAATTTCTTCTTTTGTTATGGGGCTGTTCAAATTTTCTACTTCATTTTGTGCTAGTTTAGGTATGTCATGTGTTTCTAGAAGTTTGTCCATTTCTTCTAGGTTTTCATATTTGTTGGAGTATAGTTCTTCATTGTATTCTGTTAGGATACTTTTTATTTCAGTTCATCCTGTTGTAATGTCACCTATTTCATTTCTTATTTGAGTTATTTGCATTGTATCCTGCTTTTCTTTTGTCAGTTTGACCAGTGATTTGTCAATTTTGTTGCTCTTTTCAAAAATCAATTTCTACTCTTGTTGATTCTATTTTTTGTGTGTGTTTCATTTATTTCTGCTCTAATCTTTATTATTGCCTTTCTTCTGGTGACTGTAGCCTTCTTTTGCTGATATTTTTCTATTTGTTGGAGTTGTAGGGTTCAGGTGTTGACTCTTTTTCGTTTTTTCATATGTGTGTTTATGGCTATGAATTGACTTCTGAGCACTGTTTTTGCTGTGTCCTGAAGGTTTTGGTATGTTGTGTTTTCATTCTCTTTTGACTCTAGAAATTTTTTTATTCCATTTTTTATTTCTTCTATTACCTGGTGGTTTTTAAGCAGGGTGTTATTCAGTTTCCATGTATTTGATTTGTTTTCCTTACTCTTCCTATTATTGTTTTTAAATTTTATAGCATTGTGATGAGAGAAGATGCTTTGTATTATTGTGATGTTTTTGAATTTACTGAGGCTTACTTTGTGGCCTAACATATTGTCTATTCTGGAGAATGATTCACGTGCTCTGGAAAAGAATGTATACAGTGTTTTTGTTGGGTAGAGTGTTCTGTATATGTCTATGAGGTCAAGTTGGTTGATTGTGTTATTTAGATCTTCTGTATCTTCCTTGTGTTTCTTTCTAGTTATTCTGTCCTTCTTTGAAAGCTGTTTGTTAAAGTCTGCTACTATTATTGCAGAGGTGTCCGTTTCTCTTTTCAATTCTGTTAGAGTTAGTTTTATATATTTTGGAGCTCTTTCATTGGGTGTGTAAATATTTATTATGGTTATGTCCTCTTGGTAGATTGATCCTTTAATCATTATATAATGCCCTTCCTGTCTCTTTTTCTGGTTTGTGCCTTGAAGTCTATTTTATTAGAGATTAACATTGCCACTCCTTATCTTTTATGTTACCATTTGTGTGATATATTTTTTCCATCCCTTGATTTTTAGCTTATTTTTATCTTTGTGTCTGAGGTGTGTCTCTTGTAAGCAGCATATTGATGGATCAAGTTTTTTTCACCCAGTCTGCTACTTTCTGTGTCTTGACTGGTGCATTTAATCCATTTACATTTAGTGTAATTATTGATAGGTATGAATTTACTGCTGTAATCTTGTGGTGCTTTTTTGTGGTGTTGACTGTTTATTCCATATACTTTTCTATGCTGAGTTCTTGTTGCTTATGGATTTTCTTTTCATTTCATGCATTGCTGTTGCTTTTGTATTTATTGAGTATGGTTTTCTTCTTTTTTATTTTGGTGAATGGGTTTATTCATTTTTTGAGGTTATCCTGAAATTTACTTTTATCTTCCTAAGTTTAAAAGTCTGTTATATCTTGATATCTCTTTGACTTCCTTTCCATATGAAAGTTCTGTAAATACACCATTTATGCCCCTTTTTGTTTTGAAGTTGTCATTGTTTACAGATTGATGTCTCTGGTTCCATTTTCAATCTTGTAGCTTTCTTTTATTTTTGATAATTCTTTATCTGGATTGGTATCTGGATGATATTGTCTTGTGTCTTAACCTCAGTTTGTTGTTTGACTTTGTTAGTACTCTGTCCAAAGGGCTCCCTTTAGTATTTCTTGTAAGGTTGGTCTAGTTTTTACAAATTCCCTTAATTTCTGCTTATCTGGTAATGTCCTAGTTTTGCCATCATATTTGAGAGACAATTTTACTGAATGTGTAATTCTCGGTTGGCTTTTTTTTCTCTCTCAGGGTTTTATATGTGTCATCCCAATGCCTTTGTGTCTGCATGGTTTCTGCCGAGATGTCAGAACTTAGTCTTATTGGTTTTCCTTTGTAGGTATAATTTCATTTTTCCTGAGCTGCTCTCAGGATTCTTTCTTTGTCTTTGGTTTTGGAAAATTTGACTATGATATGTCTTGGTGATTTTCTTTTGGGGTTTATCCTACATGGGTTTGTTGGGTTTCTTTGATTGATATCTTCTTGTCTTTCATGACGTTAGAGAAGTTTTTTTCCACCAAATTTTTGAAAATTCTCTTTATTTTTTGCTTTTTTTTTTTTTTTTTGTCTCATCCTGTTCTGGAATTCCAATCATGCATAAATTATTCCTCTTCATATTGTTCCACATAACTCTTAGGCTTTCTAATTTTTCTTCACTTTTTTTTCTGATTGTTCATCAAACAAATTAGTATCAAGGGATTTGTCTTCTATTATATTAATTCTTTCTCCCATTAATCCAATTTTACTTCTATTTCCTTCAGTTGAGTTATCTATTTCTGATACTTTATTGTTAATCTTCTGAATTTCTAGTTTCTGTTTTTGTGTGGTTTCTTAATGTCTATTTATTTTGTCATTTTGTTCTTGTATAGTTTTCCTGAATTTTTGTAGGGTTTTGTCTGTGTTTTCCTTAGTTTTGTCTGTGCTGTCCTTCATCTCTTTCTTGATCTCTTTGAGGATCTTATGTATCAGCCTTTTGAATTACTTATCAGGTAGTTCCATTACCATATCTTACTCTGGAAGGTTTTCTGCCCCTTTATTTTGATCACTTGCTTGAGCCATTTTTTCCTGTGTGTTTATATGGTTTGATATTGTCTGCTGTCTCTGTAGCATTAAGGTGTTACTTATTTATTTGTTTTTTATTTGTTTGTTTTGTTTTGATATATCTGTGCAAGTGGGTTGGATGTGCTTTGCTGATTGCTCATCTGAAAGCATGGGAGTGTTCACCACCTGCCCCCAGGTGGATGGGGCACGGCAGGCAGGGCAAAGCACTTGTTACTGTTCACTGTGTGTGTGAGCTGGCTGAGGGCATTCTGGGTGGGCATTAACCAGTGGTGTGAGAATGCTCACCGTCAATCACCAGGTAGGTGGGCAGTAGGTGAGGGGCAGGGTGGGCAGCCATGCAGCATAGAGGCACTCTCTCTAGGGGGAGGGGAAGAGTGGGTGTCTGGGGATCACATAGGTCCTCTAGCTGGTGGATGAGGGGTTGAGGAGCTGGCCAAGTTGTACGCAGACACTCTCACTGGTAGCGACATGGCAGGGTGGGCAGCTGGAGAGTGTGCAGGCACTCTCTCCAGGGAGAAAGGGGTGGAGTGAGCTGCCAGAGTGTGTTCTCTCTCTCTGCCCTTTGCCCAGTAGGTGAGGGGGTGTGGTGGGCAAGACTAAGAGAGGAAATAGAGGGGCTTGTACTAAGGTCCCTGGTAGTCAGAGAAGCAGGGATGGAGGAGTTTGTGCCACTAATCACCAAGAAGGTGAGGGGGGTGGTGTGGACTCCTAAGGTCATCTGGAGAGGGTGCCTGAGCACTTCTCATTTGGTGCAATCAGTAATCGGTACCTGGCCCCAACCAAATATGAGGAAAGGGGAGCTGCCTAGAGACTATTTGGGTAGGGGACCTCTCACTTATGCTCTATGTATCTATTACTCCATGTATGCCACCCGCCCTACTGATCAGGGATCGCCACTTGTGAGTCACCCTGACTCTGGATCCTAGCTTCCTCTTTGCTCTGTGTACATCGGGATCCTTAAAGTTCTCACCTTCCTTCCTGTAATTTCCCTCCTTAGCTCCAGTTCATTTCCTGCCCACCTTTCTTCACTCCATGTGTATCTACACAGTATCTCTGTCTCCTGTTGGAAGTTCTGTGATGTTGCCTTCATGTGCTTCTCAGTCAAAATTGCTGCTGGCTTTGTCTCAAGATGTCCAAGCTGTGCTGGGCCGGCTGGCAGGGCATCTTCACCCCGTTTCTCTCCTGGTTCATTGTTCTCATTCAGATTCTTCTTCCAGTCAGTCTTTGATCTGATTTTTTTATCCTTTCATTTGATGCTCAGGGTTCCAGAATTGTTATCTGTATCCATTTCACTGTGTTTCTCAGGTGTTTTCTGTAGAGGGATGACATGGAACATCTGACTAGGCTGCCATCTAGGCTTCTCCCAGCTGACTATCTTTTACAATTGTTCATTATAAAAATATTTTTAACTAATTTTCTAGATTGTAACATACGTAGCAATAATTTTATCTCTGACTGTATTTATATGCCTGTTTAGATTGACTATATAAGAGCTTCTGTTCAACAAAAAATGTTATTTTCTACTACTTAAGATTTAATAACATGAGTCTTGATTTTAAAAACATATTTTCTAAGATTTTATGTGCTTTGTTTGTATATTTGTCAGCCTGTCTAAAATGTAGAACCTAAAGACACCACCCATTACTCCCTCCAAATACTATATAAATACTGTCCATAAGGATTCCTGGGGGTGCAATGGTAAAGTGCTTAGCTGCTAACTGAAAGACTGGTGGTTTGAACCCCCCAGTGGCTTCACAGAAGAAGAGACCTGACAATCTGCTCCCATAAAGATTACAGCCTAGGAAACCCTATGGGGCAGTTCTGCTTTGTCTTGTAAGGCTGCTATAAGTCAGTATCAACTCAACAACACCCAACAACAATCTTAAATTGGAAATTAAAAAATAAATAAATAAAATGACAATGAAACAGGACTTAGTGTAATGACTATTTGTTTTTCACATTACTGTTGCATTTTCTCCTATCACTGTGTCAACACATAACCTGAAAATAGTCCAATGTGCAGCTTTTTGTGGAGCACTTGTCTCCACACTCTGAGTGAGAGAAGTCTCAAGAAGAAGGCTATTTGAAACCACTCAGAAGAGGTGGAACTAGAATGAGTATGATGCTTCAGAGTTTAGAAATTGTATCCCTTTTGTGACACTCAGAATGGAAGCAATAAAAGTTATTAGCAGAAAAACAGTCACTCTCACAGGTTCATACCTTCTCTCTTAACCCAAGACTATTGGAGAAACAGAGGTGCTGCCGAAGATAACCTTATATGCAGAATATCCAGGATAGAAATGGAGCTACTGAGAGAGCAAGTACACGAGAAAAACACTAGGTTTCTTCATTATATATTTGTTATAATTCTATGAGCATGAGATGCTAAGTATGGGCAAACAATTGAAATGAATATCCATAAAGAGGCCCTTACAGGGAACGTCACAGCATACACAGGCTCAAAAATACTTCTTGGTAATTGTGCTTGTGTTAGACTAGAAATATTACATCCCTCAAACATGTAACCCTTGATGATGCAGCGTGTCTTAGGCTGGGTTCTCTAGAGAAGCAAAACCAGTGCAGCATATAAATATATACATACAAAGTGAGATTTATATCCAGGAAATGGCTCATGCTATTGTAGAGGCTGGGAAGTCCCAAGTCCATTGGTCAAGCTGGAGGCTTCTCTTGACTCACATAATTGCAGGGGTTGGTGAACTCAAGATTGGCAGGTCAGACAGCAGGCCTCTGGCTTGCAGGCTGTGGAGGCCGATGAATCCCAAGATGGGAAGGTAAGACGATAGGCCACTGGCTCACAGGCTGCGAAGGCTGACAAACCCCAAGATTTGCAGGGAAGCTGCCTGCTCAAGTTCCAAGAACCAGAGGTCAGATGAACAGGACCCAGCTGCAGGATCCAGAGAGAGCAAAAACCAGCGAGCTTTGCCAGAAAGTCCACATATATTGGATGCAGGCCACACCCCCAAGGAAACTCCCCTTCAGCTGATTGGCTGTTCATAACAGATCTCATCATGGAGATGATTACATTATATCAGAGCTCATTATGGAGATGATTACATCATTACATAGCTGCCAAACCACTGAAAATCATGGCCCAGCCAATTTGACACACAACCTTAACCATCGCAGAGCCAGATGTCAAAAAGCATGTGGAGTTAGTGGATAGAGTCCTGAGATTGAAAATTTGCCATGGAAAATTCAAATACAGATCAAGGAAATTTTTTACTTTTTTAAGTAAAATTTTTAACAGTCTATTGCTTGTAGCCTACTTAGGAGACAATATACTTTACATGGTGTGAAAACATTCATTGATCAGAAAGTAAGATTTCTTATAAAACTCATTTATTCCTTAACATTACCCACATTAACAATAATCAATTGACTTCACTGGCATTCATGTTAAAGCAAGTTAAAAATACACACAATCCATCCCCTTTCCCCAATCTGGGTAAGATCACTAAATTCATCTTCACCAAAGTCCTTATAATATTACAGACTGAAACCGAAACATTTCTTAGTTTTATTTCAGGTACTTTATTGATGCAAAATCATTTATTTGAATCTCTGAGTTCAACTTTGCTTTGGGGAAGACATATGGAGGATTTTTTATTTTTATTTTGTTTTGAGTTGTGTGTAAAGGAACTCATTGCTGTCAAGTTGATTCTGACTCATTGACTGTATAGGACAGAGTAGAACTGCCCCATAGGGTTTCCAAGGCTGTGATCTTTTGGAAGCAAGCTGCCACATCTTTCTCCCACAGAGTGGAGTGCTGGTAGGTTTGAACTTTCACTTAGCAGCTGAGTGCTTAACCACTGCACAAACCAGGGCTCCTTTGTGTAAAGGAAGGGACTCATTAATAAACATACTTCATGTTAAATTCTCTGAAGAAAGCTACCCCAGAATTACAGCACCATAACAAGCTGACACGTTGTTTTGTCTAAATAAATCCATTTGCTGAAGTGCCAATTCTAGGATATCTTCCAAAGCTAAGGGCCTTTGGCGTTGCCCTTATGTACATGTGCATCTGCTGAGCCAGCGTGTTGCTTTGACTCAAAAAAGCCAGTCCTCTATATCCAGGAATTAAGTCACTATACCGGACACGCACCACTGGAATGCTGTGACCTACATATGGTGTATGTGGTTTACATTTTCTGTAACTGGGAGGCAATTTAATTGTCTGACTCAATTACAGTAAGTGAGAGCCAGACTGCCAAGTCCTCATTCACCTCACTGAAAACGGACCCCTCAAAGTCCAGCCAGATTTTGGAAGGAGAGGCTGGGTCAGCAAAGTTGCTGCTGAAGTACATATGTTCCAGTCTGTATCTCGAGAAAGCTGTTGGTTTTCCTAGATCCTTTATTTCCAGCCCTGGCTCTCTGAAACTGGTCAAACTCTAGGATAAAGGGTACAATTTAGTTTGACTCAACAAAAGAGGGATCCTATTTTGGGCAACTGTTTCTTAGATTAAAGCCAAAACAAATATTGCTCAATAGGAGGAACCATAATAAAGCTAGGTTTTCATTAGGTTGGAAAGTGTACATTTTCTGAACATCACTGATATGAATGGACTTAATCTCTGCAGGAGATAGATAGCCTGGACTGTTGGGACTAGACTACCTCCTGTTTGCTATGGTCCACTTCATGAACATTGGTTGCCAGGTGACTGCTTCTTCGAACTGCAAAGCTGGCTTCTGACCAGAAGGTGCAGAGTGTGCTTCGAGAGGGAACCACCAGTTAGTCAGAAACAGCCCATATGTCCACTGAGAAACAACTAGTCTGACTCTTAGTTCCTAATTAGCAAAGGGAGTCTGTTTAGATTTCTTTCTTTGGGACGTGCCAAGCAGTAGGCGTTAGATTTTGTCTTCCCCTCTTTGGAAACTATGCTAGAAGATAACAGAGGGAATTTCCAGTGGGGGTGATGGGAAGTCCTAGAGAAATGCAGATAAAATTTTAGGAAGGAAATGAAAACCAGTGTGTGAGCAGATTCTTTTTTATCCATCAGCCTTGAAAGCAAAAAATTCTATGGTTTTCTAGTAGTTATGAAAACCCCTACAACTTGAAATAAGCAGGTGGAAATTTTATACCTTGAAAGACATTCCTAAATTAAATAGATACACACAATTTGTGGGGAGGATGTGAGGAGTGGGGCAGTGTAGTAGAATGTAGTAGTTTTTGTAGCAGATCAGCTGGAATTTCAACTGAGGCTCTGCCATTTTTTAACCTTTTGTTATACATTTCCCTTACTACTCCTCAGTTTTTTCGTATATAAAAAGGAAAAAAATAAATAAATGAAATAATGCATGTAAAGCTCTTAGCACAGTGCATGGCACGTAGGAAATAGTTAACAAAAGTTATTGATTATTATTATTATTACCAGTGCCAGTTGCTGTCAAGTCAATTCCAACTCATGCCAACTTCATGTGTGTCATAGTGGAACTGTGCTCTGTAGAGTTTTCAATGGATGATTTTTCAGAAGACCTTTCTTCCGAGGTACCTTTGGTTGGATTCAAACCTCCAAACTTTCAGTTAGCAGCTGAGTGCGTTAACTATTTGCACTCCCGGGACTCCTATTATTATTAATGCCGTCCTAAAAATAAGCAAAATAGGTAAGTACACATACACATTGTCCTTGACTCCATTTGCCAGTACCCAAAATCTCTCTGTACCTCTTTAACATCCAACTCAACATTCTTGCAACATTCTTGTTCTTAGATACAATTTAGAAAATACTGATAAGGGACTATCTATAGATGTGATTTCAGGATTCCCAGAAGACCCTGTTCTCCCAAATGCTGAAGGTGGATGTTGTAAATACTATGAGCTTCATCTTATTCCGTTCCATTTAATTGTATATTTAACGTTAAACAGCTTCTTCCTTTCTCTCCTCTTCCCTCTCTTCTCTTTCTTATTTTTCTCTCTCCCCCCGCTTTCCAGAGAGAATACTGTTTGGGATGTCTTGGTGGACCTCCCAAGGCGTCTATGTATGCTAGGAGGCTGGTACAAGTTGCCCAGGATCCAAGTTCACTGAGCAGGCCTGCAAAATCAGTGCTGCCATCTACAAATTATTCTTTTGCTCAGTGTTAAAATGAAAATGTTTTTGGAGGAATATACTTTAAGCCCTGAATGGTAGCATTATGTTTTAATTTTCTTCATTATTTGTGTATTTCCAATTTTTTTTTCAGTGAACATGTCTCATTTTCATAATCAGAAAAAATTAACATGTTTCTAAAATAGAAAGAAAGAAATTGACAGCATGATTCAGAGAGTGTTGATCCAGGGTAACAATCATTTGTTCCATTTCTGCTTTTTCTACCACAGTTTCTAAGGGTCTTGGGTGTATGGGGAAGTAATGACTTGGACATCTGGGATATGAATTTTATTGTTCTTGTCATTTATCATGACATTTCTGACAGGTTTTTTGGGGTATAAAGAAGGTTATATGAAATAAATGGGCACATCACACACACATACGTATAACTGTGCGTGTGTGCGCGCACGCGTGTGTGTGTACTTTTTTGTCTTGGGGTTTGTATAGCTTGTGAATTAGATTTCAAATGTGAAAATTCTGTGCTATCTTTATCTGTCTTTTTGTATCAAAGGTTGCCTCACACTTTTACTCATTCCTTCTCTGCATATGACATTCTAAAATGTTAAATGCTTTAGTTTTTACCTTGTTCTCTATGGAAGACTACAGTGTGTCAGATAAATGTCTCATGTTCATATAAATTGTATTTCAATAGAATGACACATTGATTTATACAAATAAGAGTACATTTACATTGATACTAAATGCATTTTCTGAAATAACATGTTGGAAATGCAATTTACAAATCTATCTTTAGAAATCAATTTAGAGAAGTAATTTCTAAATTCATATCTATCCATTTAAAGAAACTGTGACAGAATGTTTATGACTTTCCCAGTGAGAAAAAAATGAAATAATTACATATACCACCTGTTCCATATGCCTGTGTTATGTCAAAACCTCTAACATTTTATTGACTGTCTGGTCAGATGTCTCAGGAAACACACCGGATTATGACACACAGGTACAAGCCTTGAATTCATTTTCTCATATCATTTTGAATTGCTTTTTTCTTTGTGAGACAAGAACATTGGTGCTTCATTAAACCTGGCATTAAAGACAATGAGGATACTATCAGCAAATTACATGGACCATATCATTACATGGACTGAGAGAAAAGCAACATATTTTTCAGACTCAGAAAACTCCTTTCAAAGTCAGCACTTTGCTGTCTTGTGGCAGAGCCCTTGTGGGATTTCTGGGTAAACAATTTTTTCACATTCCTCTTTAGGAAAGCTGGGAGCCACAGCTGGGTCTCCTGGCCAGCTCTGACAGTCTCAGCTTCCTGTGTTACTTCCTCCCCAGAGATTTCTCACGAGACTTTTCTGCCTTAAGAGGGCAAAATTGTTGCCACAAAACTTGAGTTCCTCTTCCCATGTGGTAAATTTATCTCAAAAAAATTGTTTTCAAAAAAAAAAAAAAAAGAATGAATAGCCTTACTCATAAATTTGAGTAGCAACTTTCATACTCACTTTCTAGAAATTTGGAAAAAAAATGAAATTGAATGGAGAAGACTTGCAGTAGGAAAACTTTGATGAGTGACTCCTGAAGTAAGTAGGAAAGAGTCTGTCCCCCATGGCAGAGACTTTCCAAATCCACAGAGGCACATACTGAATACATTATAGGCCATTTTATCCTACTTTTCCTCTCTTTTGACACGTAAGATTATATTTTTCCTTCCTTCGATTCTCCGAATCCTTTAATGTACTGATTGTTCTTACTTTGGCCAAACATGTACACAAAAACTGGCTCTTTCTCATGCTTCTTTTCCAGGCTAAGCCCGTTTAATCGCATCTTATATCTACATGTGCCATTTTGTTGACCATTTTCTATAACAGTTGGGACACCACACACTTTTCAGAATCTCTTTGGAAAACTTCAAGAAAAGAGCAGTGAGTTCTCCAGAAAATGTAAAATTAATTAAAAAAAGAAACTTATTGAAGAGTTAGATTTTCAGATATGCATATATGTTACATTTATCTAATATGAGAAAGTGCAGCAATGATTTACCACTTTCTATTCCACTCTATGGAGCTTTGGTGGCAGAGTGGTTAAGTGTTCGGCTACTAACCAAAAGGTCGGCAGTTCGAATTCACCAGTTGCTCTTTGGAAATCCCATGAGGCAGTTCTGCTCTGTCCTATAGTTGCAGAGAGTCAGAACTGACTCCACAGAAATGGGTTATTCATCTGTATTGGGAGCCCTGATGGTGCAGTGGTTAAGCGCTTGGCTGCTAACTGAAAGGTCTGCAGTTTGAACCCAACAGCTGTTCCCCAGGGGAAAGATGTGGCAGTCTTCTTCCATAAAGATTTACAATAGCAATATGTAATTAATCCTTCCTCTATGCCATCTTCTTGTACCATAATTCTTTTATATCATATTCTAACACTACTTCAAAGCGATGCTTGGGTCTTATTCTTTCTTGGTTTTAGAGTACATGGCATGATTATTGGCACAGACTAATCAGTACCTTTTGGAAGAGTAAATGAAAAACAGGCAGATGAGTGAATGGATAGAAAGATCAAAAAACATACAAACAAACAAACAAACCCGTTGCCATCTAGTCGATTCCGACTTCATAGTTACCCTACAGGACAGAGTAGAACTGCCCCATAGAGTTTGCAACGAGCATGTGGTGGATTTGAACTGCTGACCCTTTGGTTAGTAGCTGTAGCACTAGAAAAGACAGTCATACTCAAATATTTGATACTATGATCTTGCCTGTAAAATAAATGTAGGAGGATTTACTAGGTTTTTTCCTGGAGAGCTCTTTGGGATGATATATTAATGTCATTTACAGTGACTTCTTGACTGTTTCATGCATGCCTTATTTTTTCTAGCACATGTTGGAAATGTTCCTAATTAAATATCTGTATCTCCAAAAGTTTGTATAATCTGCTTTCTATTTGGTTCATTCTACAAACTGGAAAAATATAATTGAGTTCCTGGACTCTGTAGTTTATCCATAGAATTTAATTAGATCAAATGATCATTGCACTAACATGCTTTCAAAATGCTTCAACATTAAAAAAAAATTCTTGTCACTG
The DNA here is from genome assembly GCF_000243295.1 of Trichechus manatus latirostris. Taxonomy (NCBI): domain Eukaryota; kingdom Metazoa; phylum Chordata; class Mammalia; order Sirenia; family Trichechidae; genus Trichechus; species Trichechus manatus. Next base: position 931,539 of record NW_004444223.1, read on the forward strand.
AAGAGTCAGGTAAAGTAACCTCTGTATAACGAATGAGGAAGAAATGGAGACCTAGAGAATTAGAAACTGTTAGGGTAATAGAGTACATTACTGGCGGAGCTAGCAGTGAATCTAAAGTCTCTAGAGTCCCAGGCTCAAATTCTAAGTCAGTGGCTCTCAAACTTCATCAAGCATAAGTATGGCTTGGAAGCTTGGCTTGGGCTGCACAGCCAGAGATTCTGCTTCTGTAGATATAGGGTTCTGCCCAAGAATTTACTTTTTTTAAGGTAAGATCTGGGGTGCCCAGAGTTTAGATAATTATATTTCTCAGATCATGGACAACTTCAAGGTAGGTCCCTCCTCTCAATTATTTTGCCTTTTTTCCCTTCTCTCCAATTTTGACACTTATCACCACTCCCCATCTCAGACACTTCAGTTGTTTAATATGCTTGAATATGTTTAATATATGCTCTTAAATATGGATGTATCTTATAAAATCTACAGTTTTTGTATGTCTGTGTTTTGAATTTTCATAAGTGAAATTGTGCCACAAATCTCTTTCCATTTTTGTTTTTTCCTCTCAGGTCAATGTTTTTAAGATTTATTTACGTTGCTATGTACATCTAGTTCTATTAAATGCATAACTTTTCCGTAGTACACATTGAATACATTTACTTTTTCCTTTCCTTGAAATTCACATCTAAATTACTTCCAACACCCAGCTATCATGCTCAGAGTAGTGATAAACTCCATGAAATCCCCTAATTGACTTGTGAGCAAATTTCTCTTCTGAAGAGTTGTTTAACTGGATCATAAGCTGTACACATACAGAATCTTGATCACTACTTACAGAATAAGGAATGGCAGTATTCATTTATACTCCTACAGCAGTACATTACAGCCCTTATCCTCCACCCCACACATTATCAGCAGTGTTTGACACTCTCTTACTTCAATCTTTGCTGATATTTTTAGTGTAAACTGTATCACTGCACCTGTAATTTGCATTTCCATGATCACCTTGAGGTTGAGCATCAGTCCATCATAACATCATGGTAAAAATTAACTAACTTTTAGAGTTTGGGAAGTCTTATAGCTCAGAAAGAAGTAGTCATTTCATGAGAGGGCATTCTCACGGAGAACTAGACTAGAGTGTGACCTCATTCACTCTATCTTGCGTTCAAAAAAATAATGTGTCTCTTTTTGGAAAAACATGATGCTGAAAGAGAGAGCCAAAGTCAAATAAAATATAGTCCCCAAACCCCTGGAGCCCAGAAGTCTAGCAGGGAAACACAGGCCTATAAGCAAACTAGGGCCCTAATGTGTTAAAGATGTAGTACTAGGTGTTTGTATAAAATCTAGTGTGAGTTGAAGGGTGATTAGCACTGTTAATTCTATCTATGGACTCCAGGAATGCTTCTTGAAAGAGGAAATCCTCCAGCTAAGAGTTGAAGGATGAGCAGTTCTCCAGATAAAAGGAGATGGGGAATAGAGCAAAGAATTCAAATATTTATTATTTCTTTTTGTAAATTCCTCACCTAGAACTGATTTCTACCGTTCAAGAGGTACTCTATACATGTATGAAATTGAGCAGTCAGGATCGTATAAGGAGGAAGATGCACTTTAAACATGGAAGGTAGAAAAAGAATAAATTTCCTGAAGAGGGCTCTGCCAGGGCCATGACAATTTATAGAATTTACCAGATGGAAACAGCCTCATCTTTAGATATCCCATCAAGTTCATTCACATAAGAACATGGAGATTTCCCAAAGATGACTGTACATTATATATTCCTCTGACACCCTCTTATAATCCACTGACATGGAAATCTAGAGTTATGATAATTTTTTTGGAAATACAACCAATTGTGGTATGACTTCAGTAAACATTTAATTTTCTTTAAAATGTTAATTAAAGTTTATAAATCAAGATTTCAAGGTATATCTAATGTCTAACCTTTATTTTGGCTTTAAAACTTGAGAAAAAAAATACTGGACTGTAGTCATATATTTTTATGTTGCCAAAATTATATTTAACATAAATATTATTCTGTAACATAAGCAAAGGAGCCCTGTTGGCACACTGGTAAGCACTGGGCTGCTAACTGAAAGGTCAGTGGTTCGAACTCACCAGCCACTTCACAGAAGAAAGATGTGGCAATCAGCTCCTGTAAAGATTACAGCCTTGGAAACCCTATGGGGCAGTTCTACTCTGTCCTATAGGGTCACCACTATAAGTCGGAATCAACTCAATGGCAACAGGTGTAACATAAAAAAATAAAATTTACTAAACTTAAAATTTTCATTATCTTCTGTTATTACTTAAAACAATATCTTGTTCTTTTTCAAGTTAAAGTCTCTTCCTCATTATTGCACCCAAGTCCAATTACATTATTTGGGGTACCCCTCAAATTCTCTGTAAATTCAGCTCAGTCCCTGCTTCACTCACATAGGCAAACCTAGCAATTTGAGAGAAGGGAAACAAAATTTGTGTGGGTTGAACCAGAAAAAAATGTACTTCTCAGCTGTGCTGTTATGTGAGTCAAAGTTAAAGATAAATTTAAAAATACAGTTTTTAAAAATTAAAAGAAATTGTTAAGGTTTTTAAAATGTTTTAAAGAAAAGTTTAATGAATAATTTCATTTAATGAATACTTTAAATTAATGAATAAATATGTAAGTCCTAAAGTTTTATACCACTTTTAGTGCCAGTTCTTAAAAATATTAACTACAAAATAAAACTGAACATAGCTTTTGAGCTGCCAAATTGAAACTTTGTGATCAACTTAAGATATTAGGACATTAAGACTTTAGACAATAGCTGTGGAAATTTATAGAAAGGATCTTTTTATGGAGTTGTTATGAAAATGATAATGATAAGCAGTCCACTATTGTGTTTGAATGTATGGCTTGGAAGTTAGCCCATACTCACATCATTTACAAAAACTGCAGCAGACAGTCAGAAATGGAAAACTAGCTAAATGTCATCTTTGAATTTCCACAGGCTAAAAAAAAAACAAACCCATTGCCATTGAGCCGATTCTGACTCATAACAACCCTACAGGACAGAGTAGAACTGCCTCACAGGGTTTCCAAGGAGCAGTTGATGGATTTGAACTGCCGAGCTCTTAACCACTGTATCACCAGGGCTCCCAAATGATTATATAAGCCTCTTATTTGTCAATAAGTGACGGTGTCTTAGAGATGGTATATATATATATATTTTTTTTTTCTTGTACTCTTCTCAATAACTGATATTTAAGCAAGAAAAAAACAATCTTAATTCCTATTGCCATTTAAAGGTATAATGGAAAAATATATGCAGCTGGTGTTGGCAGAGTTGGTGCATCCTAAAACATTATTCACTTTAATATTTACTATGGCCCTTGGAACTTCCAGTCAGGTATTATGCAGGCAAGCCAATATTTAGAACAAGATTTATATGGTTTTTCCTCACAGTGGACTGCAAGGTGTTTAGTTTGAAAACTATCCAGTTATTAGAATTCATTTAAATGGACAATCCAGGTAATTTACTCTGCAAACCATAACACAAGCCACTTCTGGAGTTTTCACTTTTTTGGAATTGTGTTGTTTTTGTTAGGTCTTGTTAAGTCGATCTTGACCCATAGTGACCCAATGCAACAGAGTAGAAGTGCCCCATAGGGTTTTCTTGGCCGTAATCTTAACAGAGGCAGATTGCCAGGTCTTTCTGCTACAGAGCCACTGGGTGGGTTTCAACCACCAACCTTTTGGTTAGCAGCCAAGCACTTAACCCTTTGTGCCACCAGGGCTCCTTTTTTAGAATCACATAGATAAAATAACAAGGGAAAAATGCAAGAGTAACACATTCAATGTTCAATAGATAGAGATGGTATATAAATGCACATAAAAACACATACACGCATACATGTATATGCAAAATACATCTAGGTGTCTTTATTATACTTGCTTATTAGTGCTTTTTAAGCAGTGTATGTCAGACACTCTACTGAATATTTTGTTTATTTTATTCTTTCATCCATGTTGTTGTCAGGTGCCATTGAGTTGATTTCTGACTCATAACGACCCCATAAGACAGAGTAGAACGTCCCCATAGGGTTTTCTAGGCTCTAATCTTTATGGGAGTGATTGCCAGACCTTTCTCCCACAAAGCCTTTGTGTTAGTTCAAATCACCGTTCTTTCAGTTAGCAGCCATTGAGCCAGCAGAGTTCCTTCTAAAAACCCAAAAAGATATTAATATTATTATCCTCATTTTATAAAAGAGACAATTCAAGCTCAGAAAAAGTTAAGTGACTCATCCAAGTTCATCCACCTAGTAAGAGTTACAGTCAGAATTTTTAAAAAGACCAGCCTGAATTTAGAGCTCATATACCCACACACTAGGCTTCCCACAAAACCCTATTGAAGCTAAAGCTCTCTAAGTATGAAAAGATGCATGGGAATATGCATTTCTTATGTTGTTTACTTAATTTTTAAAAATACAGTTGACATTTCTCAAAGGGTGTCTTTTAATTAATTCATTATTGGGAATTCTTTAAAGAAGTCATTCCATAGCAAATGGAAAAAAAAAGTTATGAAATTCTCAAGGAATAGAAATTAAGCAATTCATATGGACAGGTTTCCTCTGGAAATGACATACTTTGGCTCAGTGCTGGACCATGCAGCAGACCCGGGCAGGCCCTTGCACACATCCCAAAGCCACCTGATGGTTGTTTTAGCAGGGGGCACCAACACTTGAGCAGAGGTAAGCCAGGCACTTTTGCAAATGAGTCCTGGCCCCTCCTGTGTGAACATCTGACAGAAAACAGGCTTCATGTGTTCTAGTGTGGGAGAATTTCAGGACATACCGTAATCTTTTTAGTCATATGCTCAAGTATGAGTTGCTTCATAGAATGACAGAACTGGAAGGTGCCAGAGAGAATGTCTCATCCAACTCCCACATTTTACAGCTAGGTCTGGAGAATGAAGTGATTGGCTTAAAGTCACACAGATAACCAAAGGCAAAGACAGAATGGGAACTGATGTCTCCTGACTCAAATACAGTGATTACAGCCCCCAGCCCCAACATCAGCTGAGAAATATTATTTTCATTGCAAATACAAAACTGCCTAACTCAAAGTGGCTAGAGTAAAAGAGGTATTGTTGGTTCATGTAATTGAAACCACCTCAACAGTATTAATGGGAACTAGCTTGTCTTTCTGTCTTTCACCTACATTTCCTCTATATTGACTCCATTCCCAGGCTTCCCACCGCAGCAAGACAGATATAGAAGAGGTTCAGCATCCTCCTAAGTTTGAGTGTAGAGAAAAAGAGAACGCTTTCCCCAAACAATTTCAAACTAAAATCCTGGCCCAAACTGGGTTTGTTCCTATCTCTGAAAAATCACAAACACCAGAGTGATAGAATTCACCAATTGAGGCAGTGTCTAGGCTACATATCCATCCCCTGAGTCCCTCTAAATCACATGACTGATAGTGGGGAAGGGGTATGTGGGATCTTTTCAACAGGAGAAGGGCTAATGAATGGAGGGAGCCAAAACAACATATGTTCATCATATGAATATAAATAGTATCATTATAAAGTATAAGTGGTTAATCATCTTTAAGGAAATGAATAAATGTCTCTACATCATTGAATAAAGACATATCAAGGTGTATGTCATGAAATAACCCTCAGAATACTTAAGTTTTTATTAAGTTATAAATCAATTACAACAAGAAAAAGATACAAAAATATTTTTAACAGTTGTTAAAAAGCCAAAGCACACTGAGTAGAAAAGTGTTATCCCATTTGTAGGAAGTGGGAATAGTGATATCCCCAAATCAATATTTTTACCTATCTTAGTAGAATGAAAGCTTTCTTCTTCTGAATATTTGCCACATTTCATCCTGTGGCCCTGCACATTCAACACTTTCTACCCTTCTTTTCATTCTTCAGTAACATTTATCATCTTTTAACATATTACATAATATACGTATTTGTTATTTCTATTGTTTGTTTGGAGCCCTGGTGGTGCAATGGTTAAGCACTTGGCTGCTAACCAAAAAGTCAGCAATTCATACTCACCAGCCACTCCGTGAGAGAAAGATCTTCCATAAAGATCACAGCTTAAGAAACCCTATGGGGCGTTTCTAGTCTGTCTATAGGATTGCTACGAGCTGGAATCGACTCCAGGACAAGGAGTTTAATAGGATTGTTTGTTTACTTTATTCCCTGTAACAATGTAAGCTCCCAAAAGGCAGGAATCTTTGTCCTTTTTGCACACTGATATATACCAGTATCTACAAGAGTGACTGGCACATAAGAGGCACTCAATAGATATTTGTTTTATTCTATGAAGTATAATACAGCACTTATTATCCACATGTGACTATTAATTTTTAATTTAAATTGATTTAAAAATTCAGTACATCAGTCACACTAGCCACATTTTAAGTGCTTAATAGCCACATGTGGCTAGAGGTTACCATATTTTGGGTGGTGAAGTTATGATGATTCCTATCATTGTAGAACCTTCTACTAGACATTGCTAGTTTAACAGATAAATAAATATCAGAGTAATGAAGATGACAAGTGGGTGCTATATGACAAAAATTGTCGGGGTTTGACCTCAGAACCTACTATACAGCTATGGTAGTCAAAACAGCCTGATACTGGTACAATGATAGACACTTTGACCAATGGAACAGAATTGAGAACTCAGATGTAAACCCATCCACCTACAGTCACCTGATCTTTGACAAAGGCCCAAAGCCCATCAAATGTGGGAAAATACAGTCTTTTTAACAAATGGTGCTGGCAACCCGGATGTCCATCTGCAAAAAAATGAAGCAGGAGCCATAGCTCACACCATACACAAAAAGTAATTCAAAATGACTCAAAGAACTAAACATAAAACCAAAAACTATAAAAGTCATAGAAAAAAAAAATAGGTCAACACTAGAGGCCCTAAAACCCCGCATTAGCAGGCTATAAACCATAACTAACAATACATAAACACCAGAAGATAAACTACATAACTGGAATCTTCTGAAAATTAAACACTTATGCTCATCAAAAGACTTCACCAAAAGAGTAAACAGAGAAATTACTGACTGGGAAAAAAAATTTTTGGCTATGACAAATCCAACCAAGGCCTAATCTCTAAAATCTACAGGAAAATCCAACACCTCTACAACAAAAAGACAAATAATCCAATTAAAAAATGGGCAACGGATATGAAGAGATGCTTCACCAAAGAAGACATTCAGATGGCTAACAGATACATGAGGAAATGTTCGATATCACCTGCCATTAGAGAAATGCAAATCAAAACCACTGTGAGATACCTACCATCTCACTCCAACATTACTGGCATGAACCAAAAAAAAACCCAAAAACAGCAAATGTTGGAGAGGCTCCAGGGATATTGGAACTCTTATGTACTGCTGGTGGGAATGCAAAATTGTACAACCGTTTTGGAAAATGATATGGCAGTTTGTTAAAAAGTTAGAAATACCATATGATCCAGCAATTCCACTCCTAGGAATATATCCTAGAGAAATAAGAGCCATCACACGAATAGACATGTTCATTGCAGCATTGTTCACAATAGGAAAAAGATGGAAACAACCTAGGTGCCCATCAACAGATGAATGGATAAACTATGGTACATACACACAATGGAATTCTACGCAACTCTAAAGAACAATGATGAATCTGCGAAGCATCTCACAACATGGATAGATCTGGAGGGCATTATACTGAGTGAAATAAGTCAATCACGAAAGAGCAAATATTGTATGAGACCACTACTATAAAAACTCATGAAAAGGTTTACAAAAAAAATGAAAAAATCTTTGATGGTTACAAGAGAGAGAAGGAGTGGGGTGGAAAAACACTAAACAGATAATTGGTAACTTTGGTGAAAGGTAAGACGTATACAATACTGAGGAAGCCAGCACAACTTGTCCAAGGCAAAGTCATGGAAGCTCCACAGTCATATCCAAACTCCCTGAGGGACAAAACTACTGAGCTGAGGCCTCTGAGGACTGCGGTGTCAGGGAACATCTAGCTCATTTGTCATAACATAGTTTATAAAGAAAATGTTCTACATTCTACTTTGGTGAGTAGCATCTAGGGTCTTAAAAGCTTGTGAGCAGCCGTCTAAGATACTCCACTGGTTTCATCCCGTCTGGAGCAAAGTAGAAAGAAGAAAACCAAAGACACGATGGAAAGATTAGTCCAAAGGACTAATGGACCACAACTATCACAGCCTCCATCAGACTGAGTCCAGCACAACTAGATGGAGCCCAACTACCACCACCAACTGCTCTGACAGGGATCACAATAGAGGGTCCCGGACAGGGCTGGAGAAAAATGTAGAACAAAATTCTAACTCACAGTAATAATAATAGTAAGACCAGACTTACTGATCTGACAGAGACTGGAGAAACCCTGAGAGTATGGCCCCCAGACACCCTTACAGCTCAGTAATGAAGTCACTCCTGAGGTTCACCCTTCAGCCAAAGATCAGACGGGCTCATAAAACAAAACAAGACTAAATGGGCACACCAGCCCAGGAGCAAGGACGAAAAGTTAGGAGGAGACAGGAAAGCTGGTAATGGGGAACTCAAGTTCAAGAAGGGGCAAGTGTTGACATGTCGTGGGGTTAGCAACCAATGTCACAAAACAATATGTGTTTATTAACTATTTAATGAGAAACTTGTTTGCACTGTAAACTTTTATTTAAAGTACAGTAAAAAAAAATCATCAGGCTAATGAGATTAACATTTAAAAGTAGAAAGTTACATCAAATTCTGAAAGACCATGTGGAAAATCAGAAACAATTAAGAATATCAAGTTTAGAGAAGTTTTTGATAAAATGTAAATCTGAATTTGATTCTAAATCAATTAGCTGAAAATAGACTAGACTATTTGGGGAACAACTTGAAAAATGGAAATTAGTAAGCCTTAGGTCCTTATATATAATACTCAAAATTTTTATTTTAAAATAGCGTAAGTAAAGGCCTCACCATCCCATTATCCTCATAAAAATAAGACAAATAAGACAAGAAACAAATAAGGAAAATAAGAAGGAAAAAAAGAAAAAAACCTAAGGAAAATACACAAACTCCATTTCAATGAAACTGGGTGACATTTGTAACCCTGAACTACAAGGTATGAACGTGGAGAGCTGATGGACGAATGCAACATGATATAGTATCAGCTGTTTAGAGCTTCACTTTTAATTATAAGTAAACACCCAAGGATTACCAGGCATTTGAGGAAAACCTACAGCATGAAAGAGGAGCCAAAACAAACTAAAGAAAAAAGGAACTTGGGAAAGTTTCCAGGAAGGAAACTCTTTGAGATTAAAAATAAGATTATCAAATTTAAACAAATTAAAAACAAAATAACCAAAAATAAATAAATAAATAAAGGGTAAAGCTGTAGGACCAATCAGGATTTTCAAAATCAAATTAATAGGAGTTTCATAAAGAGTAAAGGGAAGACAGAGGAGAATAAATTATTGAAGATACGATAAAAGTAAATTTCCCCAAACCAAAAGATCCATTAGAAAAAACTGAACATGAAGGAAATGTAATCGCTGTATATTACATGACACAATGCTACTAATAAATATTTATATAGCCATAACGACAGATTTCAAAATGTGCTATAACTATATTGAGCAGCTGGGAGAAGAGAAAAAGGAAGTGTAAGAAAGCTAAAAAAACTCATCTACCAAAAGAGAAGGTTAGTAAATAATATCTAAAATTGAGAATGGTATAAATAGAACTGTATGCATATTATCTGGACATATAGTACATTTAGAACACATCTAAGATAATTGAAAAATGGAGGATTGATGTTTTCTTCTTTTTTTACATAAGGTTTTTTATAGTCCTACTTGCCTTTTAGGAGTCCCTGGGTGGCACGAACAGTTAAGCGCTTGACTACTAGCTGAAAATTTGGCAATTCCAACCCACCCAGAGGTGCCTTGGAAGACAGGCTTGGCCTGGTGATCTGCTTCTGAAAGGTCACGACCTTGAAAACCCTATGGAGCAGTTCTATTCTGCATACATGGGGTCACCACGAGTCAGAATCATCTCAATGGCAACTACTAACTAACAATAGCAACAACTTGCCTTTTAAAATTGTCTTCATGTAGATAAAAATAAAAACACTAAATATTAAACATATTAGCCTATAATTACTCAAGAGCTAAGGATACTCTTTATTCTTTTTGCTATTTAGCTCACTTTGTAGAAAATATAGTTACTATCTTCTTAACCACTGAAAGTCTCAGTTTTGCCCTTTTATCACTACTGGGGTTGTAGCACCATCTAAGTGTATATTTTACTCTTTAAAAGTTTATTTCTAGGGAGTCACAATAATTATAGATCACAGAAATCAAGAGGCGAAATCATTCTATCATTTATATATAGAGCTAGATTCTATATTGTATTAGAATTGCTTGTATTATTATTCTCTAATTTTGAAAATACTTCCCTGTTGTCCCCATATTGTAAAAAATTACCTCTAGCATCCTACCCCAATTTAAACAACAAAAAAATTTTTTTTTATTAAAATGCTAGTTGTGTTTACTGAATTGGAGAAACCTCTTTTTATTTTCACATGAAATTTTGGAACAAAATTTTATTTTTACACTAGGTTATTGTGTAAGACCTAGTCATGAGCAAAAATCTTAATGCTGCATTTTTATCCGACCTTTTCAGAGCCCAGTGGACTACCTTCTTAAACCTAGCAGGATCAACAAAGGGGTTTCTTACAGTAGATAAAAACCAGCCTGTTGAAAATGCCTGTCTCCCAATGTCTTCTCCAGCCTGCCGGCAACCCCTATCTTGAAATATCTTCCTGTGTCTGACTCTTTGCTCTGACAGATGCTCTGTCATCTCTGTGAGATGACCACTGAAAGCTTAAATTGAAGTGTTGTTTGACATAGTTTAAGGTGCAGCCCTCCCAAGATGGTGTTTGAATAATTCATATCTAGTGAGTGCTAAAACATTGGAACAAAAACCCATTTACCCTGATGTCAAAAGATTCAGAATTATTATGCTTCCTCTAATTGTAGTGCAACTATTTGGTTGAGAAAACAAAAAAAATTACCACGAAGAGAAGCTAGTTATATACTAGGGGAATTTTTTATAATATTCCATGTGGCTAATATTCTTTTTTCAGTTAAGCTCACACATAAGTAACATCCTTACAACCATTAAAAAAAAAAAAGGAATTTATGAAGACATAATTACATGACAGGCTTCATTATTTATAAATGTTTCTACATTGCATAGATTTATATAATATCAATGAGGAGCACCAAAATAGACAAATAATAAAAGCAATAGCAGCTGATGACATTTTGTGATTTGGCCAGAGGCCTTTTATGTGTTAAGGGGTATAATATATTTGTATCTATAGCAATATAGAGTCCACGTGTTCTAAGTTAGGAGCCCTGGTGGCACAGTGGTTAAGAGCTTGGCTGCTAACCAAAAGGTCTGCAGTTCGAATCCATCAACATCTACTTAGAAACTCTATGGGGCAGTTCTACTCTGTCTTATAGGGTCTCTATGTGTCAGAATCGACTCGATGGCAATGGGTTTTGTCCTAAGTAGGAACATAACCTAAAAAAAAGAATAAAATTCTCCACATGGTTTTACTAAAGGAAAAAAAAAACTTAATAAGTATATGAATTTAATAAAGCAAGATAACATCATAAAACCACAGAATGAGATGAGGTGGGATTGCAGAGGAAAAACACGGAAGACCAAGACATCACTCAAAACTGATGGTAAACTTCTAAATAAATTACAAAGTACAAGGGGAACAATAGAAAGAACTAAATATGGAATTACATAGAGAAAAGGATTAAGACAACCACAGTGAATGCAGAGGAAAAGCTAATATATATGAAGAAAGAAAAAAAGATCCCTGAAATGAAGGGAGACTTCCATCTGCAGAGTGAAAGAGCACACTCTGTTCCAGGGAAAAAAAAAAGTGGTGTGGACATATCACTTCTCTGGCATATCCTGGGTGAGTTATTTTACTTCAAGGATAATCATTCTTCAGGTGTTCAAGTAGAAAAGCAACTCACTTACAAGGAGAGAGAGAGGAAGAAAAACAGGCTGGCCTCAGACTTTGTCCCAGCCACATTAAATTCCAGAACACAATAGAACACTATCTACAAAGTCTGCTGGAAAGACCCCAAAAGAATACACGATGTTGTCGTGCTGTCATTTGAGTCGAAAGACAACACGCAGACATGTTCAAATATGAAAGAATTCAGAGACCAAAGCACTTTCAAACCCTTCTTTGGGGTGGGGGTGGGGGGCGGGAGGAGGTGGGGACAATGAAATCAAGCTAATAAATTCATGAATGGAAAAGCTGAGGTGAAAGATACATAGAACACTCAATGTCACTAGACAATAGAGCAATGCCTATAAAACTCCAAGAGAAAAAAGTTTGATCAAAGTCTATACTCGGCCATGTTACTCTTTTGGTATGAAGGCAATAGGCAGATATTCTCAAAACAGTAAGGATTCCCATTTCAACAAAAGATAATGAACAGACAATCAGAAGGTTAACCAAACTGAGATCAGAAATGGAAAAGCCACAAAAGGACTAAAAACAATGGAAATCATCACTACACAACAGAATGTGGATGTTATGATCTTTTATCAATGTAAAAAAAATCTAAATAAAAAAAATTTAGGATTTAGACAGAGGAGGTAGGTCAAAGTGGAAACACTGATTTCTTCATATTGATGACAAGGAGCCAGTTGTTACTATTCAAAAGTAAAATATGTAGTTAAAAAATATAATGCTATCTTTTTGTATTTTTCATAATTTTTTTAAACTTGGAGGGTCTTTCA
>NW_004444223.1:952616-960022 GCF_000243295.1 Trichechus manatus latirostris
ATTTGGTGCTTGGCTGAGTTCTTTATCTCTTCATTTGATGTTTTAGGGTTTCAGGATTGTTGTATTCTCTGTTCGGCTTAGTTTTTCAGATCTTTGCTGTGGAGAGAAAACGTGGTGCTTCTGCCTAGAGCGCCATTTTGCCGGAACTCCAGGATTAATATCTCTTGTGCAGAAACATTTATCTGAAGTTCCACAATTACTTCAATTCTCTTCCATTGAACCCATTGTCATAGAGTCAATTCCAATTCGTATCCACACTATAGGACAGAGTAGAAATGCCCAATATGGTTTTTTTCCAAGGCTGTAATTTTGTCATGTGTAATCTTGTAATGTGGCAGATTGCCATATCTTTTTCCTGTGGAGCTGCTGGTGGGTTTGAACTGCCAACCTTAAGGTTAGCAGCTCAATGCTTAATCACTGCACCACCAGGGCTCCTTTTCCTCCCATTAAGTATACGTAAATGTAATGGTTCATATTTTAAAATGATGTGCATGATGTGATACCATTATTATAAATGTATTTGTCTTTCTGTCTATAGATATGACATCAGTGACAGAGTGAGATCTGATGTTTCATTTGCTTAAGACTATTTATCAGAGTAAAAAGCCATGGAGGGAAATTCCTATGATGCTGCTACATCATCAAATCCTTAGGGAAGGGTCAGTTGCTATTCTTTCACTCCCATTCTTGGGAAAATAAGCAAAGGTCAGTGTTATGCTGTCACCTGGAGATACATCATGTAAGGGCACCATTATCAACTCTGCTCCATATTATTACATGTATCAGATGACATGCCTTTTCTTTGTAAGTAGTTTATTGTTATTAATATTTTATTTGATATTTTATACCCAGAGAAAATTAATCCGTTCTTTCAGCAAACATCTATGGAGTGCTTACGTGTATGAAGTTCTATATAGTGACTGTGACCATCATAAACTCACAGTCTTACAGGGGAGACAGAGATATTGGCAGGCCATAAGGATCACTAATGATTTGTCAGGCAAGTGAGAAATTGCTATATTGAGAAATCACTGTATTTTTTCAATTTGTACTACTATATTCTTAATCCCAGAGGTTGTCCCTTCAAATCCATTAAATTCAACACCAGTTGGAAGTGATTTTTTTTAAGGTTTTTTGAATGTTTCTGTTTAGAAATGTGTTGGGAGTTTTTGAATAATTTTTACATTATGCATTATTTATACACTTCTTTGGAAAAACAAAATTAACTTTTTTTAATAATAAATACTACAGTTTCCCATATGGTCTTTTAGAGTTTTTGTTACTATTTGTGCTTAGTGCCAATCAGTATTATTTTTAAATGGATTTTCCATTGAAAGCTTAAGCCGATGTCTAATGGAATTATTGTATGAAGTTAGGGTCAGACAGCATGAATTTTCATTGGGTTCTCACATTTAGCTTTATGGTTAAATCATCATAATATATCACAGTTGCCATGGAGAATGTCAACTTTCTAAAATCAAAATTATTACTCTTTTTAAAGTTCCTTTTATAGTTTATATAAGTGTTATAAGACCTATTATCAGGGAAAAGAATTATTACTAAAAATAACTTTTGATGTCATAACTAAATATAATGTAGTATTTACCTTTAATAAACTCAAACTTATGCACATATACTTTCCCAAGGAATAAAATACTTTTTAAGTCTTCATCTTTTTTAAAAATACCAAGTTTGAATTAAATATATTTATAAGATTGCTATGAGTTGGAATCAACTTGATGGCAATGAGTTTGGTTTTGATTATTTTAGTTTATTAGTCTAGAATTAATTCTGAATTTTATATCCCCTAAGATTATGCAGGAACACAAAGTGGGGTAAAGTATCAAACATGATCTGAAACACAAATACTATTATTGCTTTCTAGCTATTTCTCTTTTTTAAAATTTAATCTTTTTAATTTGAATTAGCATGTCTTAGAGTACTGCTAAACTGCTAATTCATTCTAAGGCATATGTCTAAAAATGGAGTTTACAGGCTACGAGTACCACTGCACTTAAAATAAAATAAACCTCCTCCCAAACACCCCACAATTTTGTGAGATTTGCTTTCTGACCCACCTCAACTCCTGAAGCTCTCCGCTACTCTCTACTCTCCAGTCACACTGGCCTCTCTCTGAACACTCAGAGCTCATTCCTATTCTGGGTCTGCCTGTACACTCCCCTTTGCCTAGCCAAAAAAACAACAACATTTGCTGTCAAGTGGATTCAACTCATAGTGACCCCATGTGTGTCAGAATGGAACTGTGCTCTCTAGGGTTTTCAATGCCTGATTTTCAGAAGCAGATTGCCAGATCTTTCTTCCAAGGAGCCTCTGAGTGGACTCAGCCTTTCAGTTTTTACAGTGAGAGCAGCCGAGCTCATTAACCGTTTGCACTACCCAGGGACTCCGTCTGCCTAGCCAGGCTTTCTCAAAATCTTCACACCATGACCCAGCTGGGTATTCAGGATTCAGTTAAAATACCACCTTGGGGAAGACATTTTATAGTTATATTTTCTTGGTAACACATTATTACCTAAAGTTACCTCACTGATGTATTTGTGAGCTGATTTACCATCTATCCCACCTCTGGAATGCAAGCCCAAGAGACCAGACACAATGCCTTTGCCTCTCTTGGTCACAGCTATGTCCCCTACCCCCAGGACTGAGGAGCGAGCCAGATGTAGAATTACACATAGAGGTATGTTGTCAATAAATATTTGAAGAGTGAATGAACCAGGATCATATAGGATTGGGTTCAGCAAATCTTTTCTGTAAAGGGCTGGATAATATATAATTTAGGCTTTAGATAATAAAAAATTAAATAATTTAAATTTTAGTCCTTAAACATATTCTTTTTTTTTTTTAAATTATGATGAATATATACGTAACAAACATTTGCCATTTCAACATTTTTTACATGTACAATTCAGTGGCATTATCTAGGTTCGTCATATTGTTCAACAAACACCATTATCTGCTTTCATATTTAAGGCACTCAGTGCCTCCTAAAAAATGAGATCCTCTTTCCCTCTCCCTCCCACTCTCCCCTGGTAACCACTAATAAACTGTGTTTCTCTGTATAGTTGCCTATTCTAGATACTTCACATTAGTGGAGTCTCACAATATTTATCCTTTTGTGACTGAATTATTTCACTCAGCATAACGTTTTCAAGGTTTATTCTTGTCGTAGTATGCATCAGAACTTTATTTCTCTTTATGGCTAAGCAATATCCCGTTGAATATATCTACCACATTTTGTTTATCCATTCATTTCTTGATAGCTGTTTCCACCTTTCAGCTATTGTGAATTGTGCTGTGATGAACACTGGTGTACAACCATCTGTTTGCACTCCTGATTTTAGGCAAGAGTACGGAGATATTTCAACTCTCATCCATTGCTGGTTGGGTTATAAAATAGTACAGCCACTGTGGAAAACAGTTCGGTGATTCCTCAAAAAGATAAACAAAGAATTCAACAATTTCACTCCTAGATAATACTCTTTTTTTATTTCCTTCCTTCCTGCCTGCCTTCTTTAAAAATGTAAAAAAAAAAAAAAAATCTTAGGCAACTTAGGCCATAGTTTGCCGACTCCTGATCTAGGATGCTTGTTAAACGGTAGATTCACACTGTAGACCCCTGAATCAGAAACTTTAAATGTAGGACCCAGACATCTCCATTTTCTCCAAGGCTCTCAGGCAATTCTTAGACACTGATAAATTTAGAACTAGGTAATTGAAGTGAAGTGAAAAAGATTCTATACCACCTATGAAAGAAAATAATAGCAATAAAATTCCACTGTGCAGTAAATCTTTTTTGGTAAAATGTTAAATAATAGTTTAATTTTTGTCAGAATCATCACATTAATTTACCTTAAGTCTCCATATCTAACGTGAAGCAGCAATTTAAAAGTACCTGGGCTACTTTTCTTAGATGGAAGAATTGTAATTTGTTCTATTCCATTACAGAAGCAGTAAAAACATTTAAACTTCAATTTAAATGAAAAAAATCCAATGCTTTTTTCTCCTTCTATTTTCAGACTTTGCAGTAGGTACTAGTCCTCCCTACAAAGGCAAACTCTTTGTTTCGTAGAAATCCTACATGAAATGGGATCATTGAGAGAAAAAAAGGCTTTAAGAGGACTTTCTTCAAAAAGCCCTTAACTTTTTTTCCCAGTCGATTGATGCACTAGCATTTCAGTGAAATGGAAAGCACAGCTGTGACTGTTATCTCTGTGAACATGGTAATCCTTCAGCACAGGCCTTGAAAACTTTTTCCTTCTATAGATTTTGGTGGCAAATGTGATTTATCATTTACTGGATTCCAGAAGCAATGCAAATGCAGAAAGAAAAAGAATTCAAAGAAAGAATTTTTAATCTTTCTAATGCGATTTGTGCCATTCACATTCAAGCCTGGACTATGTTTTCTTATTTGATCTGATTTCAGGCGTGTTTAATCTAAAACTTTGTGATCAATAATGTTTTATTTATTTATTAGCTTGTTTGTTTATTAATTTACTTATTTATTTGTAGTATTTATACTTTCATTACTAGCTATGTAAACATTAGCTATGTTCCTGGCACTTCACTAAGCACTGCCCATGTATGATCTATTTTAATCCTCACTCCTTATTTACTGCCACCCTCATTTGTGGATGGAGAAGCTAAGGCTGAGAGAGGTTTGGGAACTCAACAAAGGACACACCTTAGTAAGTGGAGGAGTTGGGAGGTCCATTATTAGGGGCAGGTCTGCAAAATGCCACACAGAGAAGAAGTAAAGTAGAGAAACAAAGGATATCTACAAAAGCAAAGAAGAAACAGGGCGAGTAATGTGGGGAGGGAGAAGTAGGGAAGTGATGAGAAACAAAAGTAAAGGGTAATCTTGGGATCATATCACTTAATAAGGATTCTCAAGACAATGGCAAGTCATTGAGAATAATATCTCCAGTACCAAGTTCTGTTTAGTGCATTTTTAACTTCTCTGTGAGCAGTACGTATTATGATGTTGCATAACATAAGCTTTATCTTATCATTTTTGCTAATTTGAATATTGTGAAGAAAAAAGACTCCCCCCCCCCAAAAAAAGGAGAGGGGAACAACAATTAACCAAATCACATTTAGTAAACTTCTATCCATTCATGGTCATTTTTACCCAGGTAAATTATCAACCAAAGTCTAATAGAATATAACCAATCTGGGCCAAAAGTTTATATTTGTGAGGGGCCTGGATTGAACACGCTTGCTTCAACAGAAAGTTTACTCAGAAAACAAGCAGCTTCATGGTATGTTCTGAAACACAGAATCACAGAATGCTAGAGGTTTAGGGGGATGATTAAAATATGGAGTCACATACATACACATACATCTGCATACACTTGCACATATACAAACACACTCAGCTTTCTCTCCAGAAAATGTTTCAGAGCTTTCTGTTCTGTTACCATATACACACTTAGACACATATTCCTATGGTTATGTCAAAAACTTTAAAAAACTATTATTTTATACTCATTGATAATTATCTAAAACAATGGAATACTTATAAGATATAAATGACTGGCATAGTGGTTAACAGTTTGGCTGCTAACCAAGACATGAGCAGTTCAAATCCACCACCCTCTTCTTGGAAACCCTATGGAGCGGTTCTACTCTTTGTAGGGTCACTATGAGTCAGAATCAACTCGACAGCAACAGGTTTTTTTTTGCTTTTTTAAATCACTTAAGTTCTATACCTCTAAGATCCATTTTCTCCAATTAGAAAGAACCTTTACATGATGAAGAGGTGATGACAAGATACCTGATAAGACATGTCTAAAAATTATTAAAATAAAGCATTTTGACATGTAAAAATCTTAAAGGCAAAGATATATATGGACACATTCATGTCTTGTTAATGGTCATATGTGTTGCACATTCCTCAAACATCCCAAGGGCTCTTGGTATGGCCACTTGCAAAGCAATATGTGATACTATGATGATTTTCCTTCGCACAACTGTGATAGTTAATGATTACCAAAGATATTTCAGATCAAAATGCTATGATGTAACCAAGGATCAGAGGGTAACAATATGGCCATATTAGTCAATATATTGAAATGGAATCTGTCCGTCAGCCTCATCGTATATGGTCAAAAATGGAGAAGATCTGGGTTCCTACCCAACCTGGTTCCCACTGACTTAAAAATTTTTGTCATATTGTGGTGTGGCAAGTTCTTTACTCAAAGACAAGGAAGGTATCCTATACATTCTAAACAGCCCAATTGTTTAACCAATATATAGTTAGTGAGTATTTACAATTTGGCAATCACTCTGCAGAGTAAGGAAAACTAGACAGGTTTCTGCAATGTACCCTGCCAAATTATCCTGTGACTGACTATTTTAAATATTTACCTCAGTATGATGCATTCAGTTTGGCTGTTGAATTGAAAATTGTATAGTTTGGTTAGTTTATTCAAATAAACAATGAATTTAAATAATTCAATCCCCAGAGTGGACTTTTTCTTTTATCTTGAATAGATTATGATCAATATTTGAATTTGGATTCCATACTCTGCTTAATACTTTTAGCTATGAAATTTTGGACAAACTATGTAATTACTCTGAATCTATATTTAAACTAATAAAAGAGAACAATACCTACCTCATAATGCTGTCATAAGGACTAATGAGACAAAACATACAAAGTTTTTATTAAAATATCAGGCTCAGAGTTCAGTGTCCATAAATTAGGCTATATTATTATTACTATCAGGTACTGGTGGATCAGTGCTGGAATTCTCACTATTCATACAAGAATCTGGGTTCAGTTCCAACCAATGCACCTCATGCACAGCCTTTACCCATTTGTCAGTGGAGGCCTGTGTGTGTAGCTATGATGTCACTCAGGTTTCAGCAGAGCTTCCAGACTAAGATGGATAAGGAAAAAAGGCTAGGAGAGCTATCTTCCAAAATAGCCAATGAAACGCCAATGGATCACAGTAGTCTAACTTACAACCAATCACGGGGATGGCACAGGACCGAGAAATGTTTTGTTTCATTGTACATGGGGTCTTCATGAGTCAGGGACTGACTCAATGGCAGCTAACAGCAACACTATTATTACTGTTCTTTTTATTATTATAACAGTAACCTTTAGACTTTTTCTTAATTGAATGTCATTAATATTTCAGATATTCAATATTTAAGAACATGTCTTCTTAGATTGTCACAAAAATTTAAATATATATGAATTTTGTAACAAAGTTATTTAAACTTTAAAAACATAAAAGTATATTGATGATGTCATAGAAGGGCTGAGAAGCAGATTTGAAACCGTGGAAGACAGGATCAGTGAAACTGAAGACAAACACTTGGATACAACTCTGTTTCAGGAAAACTCAGAAAAAAGAACAAAGAAAAATGAAGACACC
>NW_004444223.1:965600-990172 GCF_000243295.1 Trichechus manatus latirostris
TGTAGTAACTGTTAAATGAGAAACTATTTTGTTCTGTAAGCCTTCATCTTAAGTGAGAATAACAGCATAATTGGAAGAGTGTAGTCAATGTCACTGAACTGTGTACGCAGAATTTTTTGAAATGGTGTTTCTTTGGCTACGTGTATTTTCACCAAAAAAAAAAGGTTGAGAATTTAGAGGGTTAATATGTTGTGGGGTTGTTAACCAATATCATAAAACAACATGTGTACTACAGTTTCATGAGAAACTATTTGTTCTGTAAGCCTTCACCTGAAGTACAATAAAATATTAAAAAAAAAAGATAAAGTATATTGAAACTATTTGAAGGAAAAAGTCCTATTATTAAATCTCCTTTCTGCCACATACATACTTTGAGAGCTCTGGCATGTCCCTTTTTTAAAAAATCGTTTATGTGAATGGTTATTAATATATTATTTATACATGCATCAGTATTCTCAGAAATAACCTTGATAAGGATATTTTCTTTCAAACTAGTTTCTAAAAAAATACAAAGTCTTGGCACCTAGACAAATAACATGGTTCATGAAGAGCAAACCAGGCACTTTAACAGTTATTTTCTTCAACTTTTTGGTAATAAGTACTTTACTTTCATATCTTGACAATCCAGGTCCTCCTTCTCATATGCACCATTCCAAAATCCAAGTGGTTCTAATAACAGAAAAAAAATCCTAATCAATATACCTGGCAGAACATGAAATGACTTGTATTCAGTCAGGGGCAAAAACTGTAAAGAACTAACTTGAGGCAGTATATACACCCACTCCTCACTTATTGACATGGTTACATTCCAAAGACTGGGTCATTATGTGAAATTGGCATTATGTGAAAATGGAGGATGATCATATCAGATCACAAAATGGAGGATGACTACATCATTACATAACTGCCAAACCACTGAGAATCAAGGCCCAGCCACGCTGACACAAAACCTTAACTATCACATCCAGCATTACTGTCACCTCACACCACAACATTTGTTACTGTCAAACATATGTTATTAAAGCACAAAATACTTAGTAGATTTTTTAGTATTGTCGTAAAAGCAAAATGTTGGTTAATGAGATAGTCAATAAATGAGGAGTAGGTGAAGTCTCAACTGGCCACATGACATGTGAATATTCATACATTTTAATGCAGAAACAATAATGAGCTTGATTACAGGACACTGCTGCAGACCTCACTGGAGGTGTTAGATAAAATATATTTCCCAGTAATTATACTAATGAAATTTGGAAAATTCTAAATTTTAAAAACATCTAGCCCCAAGGCTGAGATGTTGGATAAGGGATTGTGAACCTGCTAAAGGGAGAAAAGAATACTCAACAAATTTAACATAGCTTAGGTTTTATAAACTATAAATAAACAAGTAGCAATTGCTAGGAAATAGAATTTAAAACAATCTACTCCCAACCTCTATAACTTCTTCACAAAAATGGAAAAGAAAGAAAAGTTTTATTATTCAATAAGCATTGAGCCAGAATGTGATGCATTACCTGTAATACACTAAGGGAGACTGTAAAGAGGGAGACAAATCATAATATTTATATAGCTGAGTGGATACCACCCATTACTTTCACATTTTCAAGATACAACTGCTAATTTTCTTGTATCTTTATGGCAGGACACCTGAGGTTATGCTAATCTCCTTCCAGGAAACTGGAAGGTAGGGGAGGATTATCTAAAGTTACATTTTAAAGAGGTGGGCGCCAGGTTGAGTTAATATCTTAGATTTATACACTTTTCAGAGACAGAGAAAGAATTTACAATTACAAGTTATCTAACAAGAATTCTGAAAGAACAGGGGAAGAGGGAACCTCTTCCTTTATTTTCAACAGAGAGAATTAAAATCTCTTATTTTCAATTTGTATTTGTCCTTACACAAGCATTCTTGTTTCTATTTTTAAACTTATTATGGATTCTAAGTCTCTCATATTATTACTGAATAAACAAAATGTTTTTTCATGAATTATACAATTGTTAATTGTATCCAAAACTGGATTTGCTAAAATCAAGAAAAAATTTGTACTAAAATTTATGTTTCTCTGTTTGTAATGTAAATTCCAGTTGGTACTTTTTATGCTAAGAATAGAATGATTAATTTTTCATATGTGTTTTAGCTTTTTTTGGTAAATCTTCTTGTCAAATAGAAAACATAAAATTTAGTAACTTTTAAAATAGTGAAATAAACATCAATCCTCCGGTTGCAATATTCAACTATAACTAAAATGAAAATGTATATATATGTATGAAATGAATGTCATCATTTAAAATTTGACGTTCCTATTATCAGCAATATTAAAAATATATATATTAAAATCTATCACTTTATGGCAAATTAATCAATTCATGTCATTTTGTACATCCATGCTAGATTTTTATCAAAGATAATGCCCTACATTAACATGTCTATACTCATAATTCGGAGTCGCTGGGTGGCACAAACAGTTAAGCATTTGACTACTAGCTGAAATGCTGGTGGATCAAACCCACCTATAGGCACCTCGGAAAACAGGCCTGGTGATCTACTTCTGAAAGGTCACAGCCATGAAAACCTTATGGAACAGTTCTATTCTGCACACATGGGATCACCATGAGTTGAAATTGACTAGACAGCAACTGACAACAGCAGTCATAAGTATACAGTTTATTTGGCTCCAAGTGGTATTTAAAATTTAACTATAATAGTTTAAACAAATCTTTTTTTTTTTAATTTTATTCTTATTTTCATCAAAGCAATCTTTATTCGTTGTATAAAAGTAAAATAGTACTAAAAGGTTCACAACTAAATTAAGCAGTCTCTCATCCCTGACTCATCCTACTCTCTGTCCATCCACTTGCTCTCCAGAAACAGTTTTTAACTCCTGTAGCTTTTTCTCTGGTTACATATGTGGCTGTGGAAGCTAAAAACAAGATGGAGCCACTTATGCCAAGCCCAGAAGACCATGGCTGCTACGGGTTTCACAGGGCAAAATTTAAGATAATAAGTAACCTAACTTTTAGAAATTGTAAGTTGCTTATTTCTATAGATTTATGTATAATTAACAGTTCCTGGTCTTTAACTCCTGGCCATCTGGGAGCCTGCTTGGCAGGCACTGACCCCTCAAGATTTGTGTCACTTTTCTTCTTGGCCAAACACAATGTGAGGAAGAAAGGATTTTCAAGGGACATTTTGATGAATAGTGAAAGGCTGTTTGACCCCTCCTGTACTTCCCTGGCTTTCTTTGTTGCTTGGACTATAAAAACCCCATACTGCTTCATCTCAGCTGCAGTATCCAGTCTCATACTGTGTGTTGTCCAATTTGTGAATTGCATGATCAACTAATAAATCTCTAGCATTGTTTTAACTCTTAAAAATATATTGACATTTCTGGTATCACAAGAAGTGGGGTCCTCAGGATGCTGAAGCTTCTGTGACACCCCAGATTTCACTGGACAAAAGCTTTGTACCAGCTGAGCTGATTGGGCTCTTCATCTTTGTACTCTCTTGGGAGTCTTTTAGACAAAGCAGCTCTTGGATTTTGAGCTCTGTGCTTTGTGTAGTAGCTCTCTGAGATTTATTTTTTGATTTGTGTTTGAGTTGTTGACTTTGAAACTGCTGTCCTGAGAGGTAGTACAAACTCTAAGGGAGCTTCCGACAAGGTCAAGATCTATGGGCCTGGACCATGTTTGTTTTTGTCCTTCTGTCACACCCTAACAAAAGACATTTTAGACAATCAATGGCCATTATGGGGAGTTTTCTCCTTGGACAAGTTCATTTCTCTGCGCAGTAAATTAGAATCTTGAGAATCTAAAATTAAACAAGCTCAATGGGATACATATTTTAATTAGTACTTAGAAGTGTCTAAGAGACAGAAACCCATTGCCCTTGAGTCAATTCCAACTCCTAGCTGCCCTATAGGACAGAGTAGAACTGCCCCATAGAGCTTCCAAGGAGCAGCTGGTGGATTCAAACGGCCAACTTTTTTGTTAGCAGCTCTTAACCACTGCACTACCAGGGCTCTTCTAAAAGACAAGAGTCCAGACTGGCCTCTTTAAAAGCTACGGTTTCTAAATTAACAATAGCTAGTAAAGAGTTAAAGTAGGAACACAAAGCCTTAGAGTGCTTTCTTTCTCTAATGGTTCCTTCTCAGCTTCTCCCCCTACTGTTTTCCCTGCTGTTTGTTCTATGGCTCCCGTCTCGCTCACCTCAACCTTTGCCTCTTTTCTGCTGCTGATATTTTACCTGAACCCCCTAATCCTTCAACTTTAGTTTCTAAGCCAATAGAAATAACTTCAGTTGCAATATCAAACTAGCAGAGGAAGCTAACAAACCTCTCCACATTGTTTTTTATGTTGTTCAATCCAAGGGAGGCTCAGTTATGGATGAAAAAGACTGATGGGAAAGACCCAAAAATATCTTTAACCATAAAAGTCACTATATCTACCTCTGAATTGTTAGTCAATTATGGAGCACCGGGGGAATCTCAAAGGCTATTACCAGCTATCTCCCTTGATCTGCAGGCAGAAACAACACTCTTAATTAATGGAGAGCCCTGTAAATTTTTAACAGATAATAGATCAACTGTTTAGGCTATAAACCCCAACTCATTATCTCAGCCTTTGCCCTGGAGTAAACAAACTATGAATATTGTTGGAGTAACTAATTAAGTTCAAGCTTTAATAAAAACTGAACTTATTCAAATTAATTGTGGACCTATCAAAGATTTCATTTCTTTCTTACTCTGCCCCAATGCTCCCATTAGCCTTTTAAGACGGGGTATTCTATGAAATGGAATTGTTCGATTACTTTTAATGGAAAGGGGGAAACTATTTTAAACTTTTCCTGATGTGTCCCCCAAAGACAGCTTTGAGAACCTTTTTTACAGTTAGGCTTATTTCAAGCCTTAGGGCATGCTGATTGAAAGGCCAAAGAAATATCAGAGGCAGTTTCTGGTCTATTAACCCAAGTGTCCCAGTCCCTACTGGCCACTAATTCAAAAGACATAGGCAGTATTAAATATGTCGAGTCCATTCGAGAGCAAATCTGTCCAGATTGATAACTGTCTAAATTATCTTAATACCCTTAAACCAGAGATAATTGAAAAGGTTTACAGTCTATTATTTAGAATTTCTTACAGAAGGAACTGATAACCCCCTGCACTAGTCCAGGTAACACTCCTGTGTTCCCTGTGTGAAAACAATCGAGCTTGGAGATTTGTTCAAGACTTAAGGGCAATAAACCAAATAGTGATACCCAGATTCCCTATAGTCCCTGTTGTTATTGTTGTTAGGTGCTGTCGAGTCGGTTCCAATTCATAGCGTTCCAATGTACACTGCCCGTTCCTGCTCCATACTCACAATAGTTGCTATGTTTGAGTCCGTTGTGGCAGGTACTCTGTCAGTCCGTCTCATTGAGGGTTCCTCCTGTTTTTCCCTAACCCTCTACTTTACCAAGCATGATGTCCCTTTTCCAGGGACAAGTCCCTCCTGATAACATGTCCACCAAAGTAAATGAGACGAACTCTCACCATCCTCATTTCTAAGGAATATTTGACTGTACTTCTTCAAAGACAAATGTGTTTTTCTCCTGGCAGTCCTTGGTATATTCAATATTCTTCACCAACAAGATAATTCAAATTCATCAGTTCTTCTTTGGTTTTCCTTGTTTACTGTCCAGCTTTCACATCCATATGAGGAAATTGAAAATATGATGACTTGGTGGGTGCATCGTAGTCCACAAACGACATCTTTGCATTTTAACACTTTAGAGAGGTCTTTTGCAGCAGATTTGCCTAATGCAATATGTCATTTGATTCCTTGACTTCTGCTTTCTTGGACATTGATTGTGGGTCCGAGTAAAATGAAATCCTTGACAACTTCAATATTTTCTACTTTTATCATGATGCTACTTATTGGTCCAGTTGTGGGAATTTTTGTTTTCTTTATGTTGAGGTGTAATCCATACTGAAGGCTGTAGTCTTCATCAGTAAGTGCTTCAAGCCCTCTTTGCATTCAGCAAATAAGGTTGTTTCATCTGCATATCACAGGTTGTTACTGAGCATTCCTCCAGTCCTTATGAAACATTCGTCATATAGTCCAGCTTCTCGGATTATTTGCTTAGCATACAGATTGAATAAGTATGGTGAAATGATACAACCCTGACTCACACCTTTCCTCATTTAAACCACGCAGTATCCCCTTCTTCTGTTTGAATGACTGCCTCTTGGTCTATGTACAGGTTCTGCACGAGCACAATTAAGTATTCTGGAATTCCCATTCTTGGCAATGTTATCAATAATTTGTTATGATCCACATAGTCGAATGCCTTGGGATAGTCAATAAAATACAGGTAAATATCTTTCTGGTATTCTCTTCTTTCAGCCAAGATCCATCTGACATCAGCAATGGTATACTCATTCCACCTCCTCTTCTGAATCTCACTTAAATTTCTGGCAGTTCCCTGTCAGTGTACTGCTGCAACCATTTTTGAATGATCTTCAGCAAAATTTTACTTGCATGTGATATTGATGATATTGTTAGATAATTTTCACACTATGTTGGATCACGTTTCTTTTGAATGGGCACAAATATGGATCTCTTCCAGTCGATTGGCCAGGTGGCTGTCTTCCAAATTTCTTGGGATAGACAAATGAGTGCTTCCAGCATTGCATTGGTTTGTTGAAACATCTCAATTGGTGTTCCAACAATTCCTGGAGGCTTGCTTTTCACCATTGCCTTCAGTGCAGTATGGACTTCTTCCTTCAATACCATCAGTTCTTGGTTGTATGCTACCTCCTGAAATGGTTGACCAATTCTTTTTGGTATAGTAACTTTATATATTCCTTCCATCTCCTTTTGATACTTTCTGCATCTTTTTATTTTTTGCCCATTAAAAAAAAAAATCCATTGCCATCGAGTCAATTCTGACTCATAGCGACTCTATAGGACAGAGTAGAGCTGCCCATAGAGTTTCGAAGGCAGTAAACCTTTCAAAGCTGACTGTCATATCTTTCTCCTTAGAGCACTTAATCACTGCCCCCCCAAGAGCTATTTTTGCCCATTGAATCCTTCAGTATTGCAACTCAAGGCTTGAATTTTTTCTTCAGTTCTTTCAGCTTGAGAAATGTCAAGCATGTTCTTCCGTTTTAGTTTTCTAACTCCAGATCTTTTCACATTTCATTATAATACTTTATCTTCTCCAAGTGCCCATTGAAATCTTCTGTTCAGCTCTTTTACTTCATCATTTCTTCCTTTTGTTTTAGCTAGTCTACATTCCAGAGCAAGTTTCAGAGTCTCTTCTGACATCCATTTTGGTCTTTTTTTTCTTTCTTGTCTTTTTAATAACCTTTTGGTTTCTTCAGGTATGATGTCCTTGATGTCATCCCTCAACTTGTCTGGTCTTCGGTCATTACTGTTGAATACATCAGATCTATTCTTTACATGATCTCTAAATTCAGGTGGTGTATACTCAAGGTTCTACTTTGGCTCTTGTTAAATTGCTTTAATTTTCTTCAACTTCTACTTGAACTTGCATGTGATCAATTGATGATCTGTTCCGCAGTCGGCCCCTGGCCTTGTTCTGACTGATGATATTGAGTTTCTGCATTGCCTCTTTCCAGAGATATCGTCTACATGATTCCTGTGTATTCCATCTAGTGAGATCCACGTGTATAGTCACAGTTTACATTGTTGGAAAAAGGTATTTCCAATAGATAGGTCATTGATCTTGAAAATTTCTATCATGCAATCACAAGCATTGTTTCTATCAGCATGACCACATTTTCCAGCTACTGATCTTTCTTCTTTGTTTCTATCTTTCACATTCCAATCACTAATAATTATCAGTGCATCTCGATTGCATGTTTGATAATTTCAGACTCCAGAAGTTGATAAAATTTTCAATTTCTTCATCTTTGGCATTAGTAGTTGGTGCATAAATTTTAATAATTGTTATATTAGGTGGTCTTTCTTGTAGTTATATGGATATTACCCTATCACTGACAGCATTGTACTTCAGGATAGATCTTGAAATGTTCTTTTTGACAATGAATGTGATGCCATTCCTCTTCAATTTTTCATTCCTGGCTTAGTAGACCATATTATTGTCTGATGCAAAATGGCCAATACCAGCCCATTTCAGCTCACTAAAGTGCCTATGACATCTATCTTCAAGTGTTCCATTTCATTTTTGACAACTTTCAATTCTCCTAGATTCATGTTTTGTACATTCCATGTTCTGATTATTAATGGATGTTTGCAGGTGTTTCTTCTCATTTTGAGTCATGAAACGTCAGCTAATGAAGGTCCCGAAAGCTTTACTCCATCCAAGTCATTAAGGTTGACTTTACTTTGAGTAGGCATCTCTTCTCCATTCATATTTTGAATTCTTTCCAACCTGAGAGGCTCATCTTCCACCACTGCAACAGACAATATTCTGCTCCTATGTATGTTTTCACTGGCCACTTTTTTTAGAAGTAGATCACCACGTCCTTCTTCCCAGTTTTTCTTAGTCTGGAAGCTCAGCTGAAACCTGTCCACCATTGGTGACCCTGCTGGTATTTGAAATACTGGTGGCATAGCTTCCAGCTTCACAGAAACACACAAGCCACCACAGTACGACAAACTCACAGATGAGTGGTGGCTATAGTCACTAACCCCCATTTATAATTAGCTAACATACCTGTTGATGCCACTTACTTTAGAGTAGTGGATTTATGCAGTGCATTTTTTAGTATTCAGTACATCTGGATAGTAAATATTTGTTTACTTTCACTTGGAACAATCAGCAATTTACTTGGACTGTCATGCCCGCAAGGTTTCAGCAAGTTCCCCAACTCTTTTTCTCAGGTTCTTCATGCAGCCTTACAGCATCTACAATTCCCTAATAAATCAATTTTTATACAATATATTGAGGATCTTTTACTTTGCTCTACAGCTCAAGCTGATTGTATTTCTAACAGCATTTATTTATTGTCTTAGTCATCTAGTGCTGCTTTAACAGAAATACCACAAGTGGACGTCTTTAACAAAGAGAAGTTTATTCTCTCACAGCCCAGTAAGCTAGAAGTCCGAATTCAGGGTGCCACTCCAGGGGAAGGCTTTCTCTCTCTGTCAGCTCTGGAGGAAGGTCCTTGTCATCAGTCTTCCCCTGGTCTGGGAGCTTCTCCACGCGGGAACCCTGAGTCCAAGGGATGCACTCTGCTCCTGGTGCTTGTTTCTTGACGGTAAGAGGTCTCATACTCTCTGCTCTTTTCCCTTTCCTTTTATCTCTTGTAAGATAAAAAGTGGTGCAGGCCACACCCTAAGGAAATTCCCTTTACATTGGATTAGGGATTTGACCTTAGTAAGGCCTAATCCTCTTTAACATAAAATTACAATCACAAAATGGAGGACAACCACACACTACTGGGAATCATGGCCCAGTCAAATTGATACACCTGTTTTTTTGCGGGGGGCATAATTCAATCCCAGAAGACCATGGCTGCTACTGGTTTCACAGGGCAAAAGTTTAGGATAATAGGTAACCTAACTTTTAGAAATTGTAATTAGCTTGTTTCTATAGATATACATATAATTAACAGCTCCTGGTCTTTAACTCTTGCATTCCAGACAAGAAGATGCCTGGCTATCTAGAAGCCTGCTTGGCAGGCACTGACCCCTCAAGATCTGCATTATTTGTCTTCTTAGCAAAACACAATTCTGAGGAATAAAGGATTTTCAAGGGACATTTTGATGAATAGCTGAATGGTTATTTGAACCACCCCCAGAACTCCCTGGCTTTCTTTGTTGCTTGGGCCATAAAAATCCCATATTGCCTTATCTCAGCTGCAACACCTAGTCTCATACCATGTGTTGTCCAATTTGTGAACTGTATAATCGACTAATAAATCTCTACCATTGTTTTAAATTTGTTTCAACTCTTAGAAATTATTCAACACAAAAAAATTATATATATATACACCTCACAACTAGACCAATAAGCAATATCATGATAAATGGAGAAAAGACTGAAGTTGTAAAGGATTTCATTTTACATGGCTCCACATTCAACAACCATGGAAGCAGCAGTCAAAAATCAAAAGATGCATTGCATTGGGCAAATCTGCTGCAGAAGACCTCTTTAAAGTATTGAAAAGCAAAAGTGTCACCTTAAAGATTAAGGTGTCCCTGACCCAAGCCATGATGTTTTCAATTGCCTCATATGCATGCAAAAGCTAGTCAATGAATAAGGAAGACCCAGGAAGAATTGATACCTTTGAATTGTGGTGTTGGTGAAGAATATTGACTACACCACGGACTGCCAAAAGAATGAATAGATCTGTCTTGGAAGAAGTACAACCAGAATGCTCCTAAGAAGCAAAGATGACTTTGTCTCACATACTTTAGACATGTTATCATGAGGGACCAGTCCCTGTAGAAGGACATCATGCTTGGTAAAGTGGAGGGTCAGTGAAGGAGAGGAAGACCCTCAAGGAGATGGATTGACACAGCGGTTGCAACAATGGACTCAAGCATAACAAGGATTGGGAGGATGGTGCAGGACCAGGTAGTGTTTCGTTCTGTTGTACACAGGGTTGCTGTGAGTCAGAACCAACTCGATGGCATCTAACAACAACAACAACCTAACAAAAACAACAAGTATACACATATATGCATATACAAGCACATGAACTACGTATGTTAGATGTATCTATACGTGCATACATATATACATATATTTATTTTTTACTCAGAGCATTATTTGCTCCCAGCATAAAAATAAAATCACTCATTCCTGAGCCAAGTGATGTATTATGATTACAAATCATGTCTTTTATCGGTTATATTGTTTTTCCTGCAATTAATAATTGTTTTTTTTTTTTTTGCACAGTGTTTTAGTTTTTGCTAGCAGATTGCTCCCTAAATCTTGTGACCTAAAGTCACTACTTTTCTGCCTTAGATTGCTTTTCCTAGATCTCATGTGTTCCTCTTTCTTGGTTTATCCCTCATTTTGCATTTCAGACTTAGGAGATAGCATTTGAGGTTCTCCTGTTTGAAAACATCTTTATTCTGCCTTCACACTTGACTGATAAGTTGGCAGGATATAGAATTCTGGATTTCATAGCATTTAATTCTCAAATTTTGAAGGCATTGTTCCCATCTACTAGGACTTTGTAACTCAAAGTACAGACAGGAAACCAATAGCATCAGCGTCATCTGGGAGCTTGTCAGAAATAAACGACTTTAGCCAACCTCTGATCCACTGAACCAGAATCTTCATTTTAACAAGATCCTAGGTGATTTGTATACACATTAACATGTGAGAAGCACTGGTCTAGACTTCAGTGTTACTATTCCTTTGTATATGACATGTTTGTTTGTTTTTCCTCTCTGAGCACTTTCAGGATCTTCTCTTTATCATTGGTAATCAGACATGTGAAGATAATGTGTTTGGTGTGCATTTTGTTTCAATAATTAGGCTAGAGAGTCAGTGAGTCTTTTAAAACTGGAGATTCACATCCCTATTTCTGCGAAATATTGTTGTATTTATATATATCTCTATATATGTAATTTCTTCTTCTTCATTGTCTCCTACTTGGAACGTCTTCTCCAGCATTTTGTCTCCTACTTGAAATGTGTCTTAAATGGATGTTGAACTTCCTGGATCGATTCTCAAAGTCTCTTATCTTCTCTCTCTTTTCAACTTCATTGTTTTCTTTCTGAGAAAAGTGTTCAACTATCATCTTCCAACTTTGTTATTGCACTTTATATTTCAACTATAACACTTTTCATTTCAGTGAGATCTTCCTTGTTAAAATATTTAAATTAGAGGAGAATTGTGGTGACGGTAAACATAAAACAATGTAAATTTTAGAGAAACAAAAAAGAAATTGATTAATCAAATGTTCTCAATTTGTTTACTTTGTATCTGTTATCGTTATATTTAAAACTTGAATGTTCTTTCAAAATACATGTAAACCACAAAAGTTTAGAGATTTCATTCAAAAGCTCAGATTTACTTTATTTACATTTATAGTATAATGTACTTCACTTATATATTTCTGTACAACAGATGTCTATTACATATTGATATAGTCTTTCTAGCATCTATTTTTGTTGCAGATAGACTATGCAAATGTGGAATATTCATTAACATATAGATCTGTTTAGTTCTGTCTAGTCTTTTTGAGACATTAAAAAAAGAAAAAAGAAAAAACCAAGAGAAGCAGCAAAATTTAGCTGGGCCCATCCATAGTACTGGAAACTATTGCTCCTGGCATAGCAATTAAAACTAATGTTTGTGACTGCCAGAAATAATGAAGTCTTGGATCTATGATGAGGAACTGAGAGTTATGCCCTTGTTTTATTTTTAAAGGTGAAAGATTTACAGTCACCGAGGCCTGAACTGATGTGGCTCATTCATTCCAGAAATGTGGGAGTGAAGGAATGTGAGTACAAGGCCAAAAGATGCTATTATGTCCAGGTGAAATGGAACAATAAAAAGGAAGCCACTAATTGGGCAATTTGTTTTAAAACGGTTTCTGTAAAATGCATAGAAGCCCCAGCTCTTTCATAAAAAAATCAGAAAACTTACTTAAGTCACAGTTAAATATTTTCGTCATTATATTCTTTACCTTTATTTTTCCTGTTGTTGCTGTTGTTGTTGTTAGATGCTGTCGAGTCAATTCCAACTCACAGTGACCCTATTGGACGGAGTAGAACTGCCCCATAGGGTTTCCTAGGCTGTAATCTTTACGGGAGCAAACTGCCAGATCTTTTCTCCCAGGGAGTCTCTGGTAGGTTCTAACCACCAACCTTTTGGTTAGCAGCTGAGTGCTTAACCATTGTGCCACCAGGGCTCGTTTTGTTTTTTCTACAAATATTAAATCTCCAAGCCAGCTGTTCTTCTCCATTATTAGAAAATTCTCATTTCTCCAGTGAAGCCAACATATATTAAAAATAAGTTTTAGAAAAACCTAGCCCCTGCTCTCTTCTCTTTTTCACACTCCTTGTTCTCCCACCTCTCTTCTCCCCACGTTTGTATGCGCAGCACAGTTTTTATTTAACACCCTGTACTCTAATAACTATTTTTTCCTCTGAAGGAAAAAATACTAGACAGGTCTGATAGTTAACATTTAATTCTTTCATTCCACATATTTCCAACCTTTTGCTTTTGGCTTCATTTGCATTGAGGCAAATGAATTTATTTTCCAGTTTCCTGAAACACAATCAGGAACTATTTTCTTCATCCATCCCAGGTGGTGGCTGAGCTTTCCATGATGGAAATCATTATGGTCACCATATATCTGGAATCAGGGGACTCATGGACATGAGAGTGTGCCCACTCTTCCACAGAGCTTTTCTAGAAGTAATCCTGTGGTGTGATGGGTCACTTTTGTGTGACCTTTCTAGTCATGGCTTGTAACTCCCACCCAAGTGATTGGGCAGGACTGTGAAGATATGGTAATTGTAGCCCACTGAAGGTATTGGTCGGTTTTGCCATCCCCCTAAACTTGAAATGAGCCACCCCAAGAGGTGGGAAAGAGAGAATCCTACCACAGCAAGGATGAACAGCTAGGAGCCGGTGTGTACTTTAGACCTGGGATCCCTGCACTGGGAAGCTCCTGGGACCAGGAGACAGAGAGGAAGCGAGCTGTAACCCTGCAGATGATGAGAAGCAGTGGCAGGAGAGACCTGGCAGCAGAGAGCCGGCAGCAGGAGCCTGTGGCGGGCTTCTCAGCCCACAGAGAGAGGAAGCTGAGTGTCTTTGGACAGAGAATGAAGGCCAGGGAAAGGTTTGCCTGAAATCATGGCTGGGAAGAGGCTGTCATGATGGAGGAACTGTATCCTGAGCATTCTGAGCCTGAATAGTAACCTGTTACTTCCTTAATAAACCTGATAATCATGAGTATGATCTGTGAGTTCTGTGTGGCCATTGCAATGAATTAGCAAGCCCAGCAGAGAAATAGAGAGTGCTATGGGAGGGACCTTGGTGTCAGAATTGGTACAGATGGCAGAGAGAGGAGGCATGTCTGACCTCTACCTCATGAGAATCAGCTATGGGTTGTTGGTCTCGACTCTCCTTTTCCCCTGTGAAATTAGAGGAGGTCAGACAGTGCCCCCGTGTCGTTTTTACAAATCCTTTCTTTATTTTAACCTTTTATATGTATCCAAATAATACTAGAATAAAATCCCACTTAAGTCAGGCACACTATTTGTTGTTCTTGTTCGATGCCATCAAGTCAGTTCCAACTCATAGCAACCCTATGTACAATGGAAAAGAACATTGCCCAGTCCTGCACCAACCTCGCAATCATTGTTATGCTTGAGCCCATTGTTGTAGATATTGTGTCAATCCATCTCATCAAGGATCTTCCTCTTTTTCATTGGCCCTCTGCTTTACGAAGCGTGATGTCCTTCTCTAGGAACTAGTCCCTCCTGATAACAAGTCCAAAGTATGTGGCACATAGTCTCACAATCTTTGCTTCTAAGGAGTATTCCGGTTGCACTTCTTCCAAGACAGATTTGTTTATCCTTTCGGGAGTCCGTGATGTACTCAATATTCTTCACCAACGCCACAATTCAAAGGCGTCAATTCTTCTTTGGTCTTCCTTATTCATCGTCCAGCTTTTGCATGCATATGAGGTGACCAAAAACACCATGGCTTGGGTCAGGCTCACCTTAGTCTTCAAGGGGACTTTTTTGCTTTTCAGTACTTTAAAGGGGTCTTTTGAGGCAGACTTGCCCAATGTAATACGTTGTTTGATTTCTTGACTGCTGCTTCCATGGGTGTTGTTTATAGACCCAAGTAAAATGAAATCCTTAACAACTTTAGTATTTTCTGTTTATCATGATGTTGCTTATTGGTCCAGTTGTGAGGATTTTTGTTTTCTTTATGTCGAGGTGTAACCCATACTGAAGGCTGTGGTCTTTGATCTTCATCAATAATGCTTCAGGTCTCCTTCACTTTCAGCAACCAAGGTTGTGTCATCTACATATTACAGTCTTTTAATGAGTCTTCCTCCAGTCCTGATGCCCTGTTCTTCTTAATCTAGTCCAGCTTCTATGATTATTTGTTCAGCATGCAGATTGAATAAATACGGTGAAAAGATACAACCCTGATGCATACCTTTCCTGACTTTAAACCATGCAGTATCCTCTTGTTCTGTTTGAACGACTGCCTCTCGATCTATGTATACGTTCCTCATGAGCACAATTAAGTGTTCTGGAATTCACATTCTTCACAATGTTATCTGTAATTTGTTATGATCCACACAGTCAAATGCTTTTGCATAGTCAACAAAACACAGGTAAACATCTTTCTGGTATTCTCTGCTTTCAGCCAGGATCCAACTGACATCAGCTGTGATATCTCTAGTTCCAGGACCTCTTCTGACTCTAGCTTGAACTTTTGGCAGTCCCCTGACAATATACTACTGCAGCTGCTTTTAAATGATCTTCAGCAAAATTTTACTTGTGTGTGATATTAATGTTATTGTTCAATAATTTCCTCATTTGGTTGGATCACCTTTCTTGGGAATAGGCATAAATATGGATTTCTTCCAGTAAGTTGGCCAGGTTGCTCTCTTCCAAATTTCATGGAATGGATGAGTGAGAACTTCCAGTGCTGCATCAATTTGTTGAACATCTTATTTGGTATTCTGTCAATTCCTGAAGCGTTTTTTGCCAATGCTTTTAGCGCAGCTTGAACTTCTTCATTCAGTACCCTCAGTTCCTGATCATATCTTACTTCCTGAAATGGCTGAAGGTCAACCAATTCTTTTTGGTACAGTGACTCTGTGTATTCCCTCCATCTTCTTTTAATGCTTCCTGCATTGTTTAATATTTTCCCTGTAGAATTCTTCAGTATTGCAACTTGAGGCTTGAATTTTTTCTTTCGTTCTTTCAGCTTTAGAAATGCCAGGTGTGTTCTTCTCTTTTGGTTTTCTACCTCCAGGTCTTTGCACATGTCATTATAATACTTTACTTTGTCTTCTTGAGCCACCCTTTGAAATCTTCTATTCAGCTCTTTTACTTCATCATTTCTTCCTTTTGCTTTAGCTACTCTTCATTCAAGAGCAAGTTTCAGAGTCTCTCTGACATCCATTTTGGTCTTTTCTTTCTTTCCCGTCTTTTTAATGACCTCTTGCTTTCATATGTAAGATGTCCTTGATGTCATTCCACAACTCATCTGGTCTTCAGTCATTAGTGTTCAGTATGTCAAATCTATTCTTGAGATGGTCTCTAAATTCAGGTGGGACATGCTGAAGTTTGTACTTTGGCTCTTATGAAGTTGTTCTAATTTTATTCAGCTTCACCTTGAACTTGCCTATGAGCAATTGATGGTCTGTTCCACAGTCGGCCCCTGGCATAGTCCTAACTGTTGGTATTGAGCTTTTCTGTCATCTATTTCCATAGAAGTAGTCCATTTTTTTCTATGTATTCCATCTAGCGAGGTCCATGTGTAGTCGCTATTCATGTTGGTGAAAAAGGTATTAGCAATGAAGAAGTCGTTGGTCTTGCAAAATTGTATCATGCAATCTCTGGCATCATTTCTATCACCAAGGCCATATCTTCCAACTACCAGTCCTTCTTTGTCTCCTACTTTCACATTCCAATCACCAGTAATTATCAATGCATCCTGACTGCATGTTTGATCAATTTTAGACTGCAGAAGTTGGGAAAAATCTTCAATGTCTTCATCTTTGGCCTCAGTGGTTGGTGGGTAAATTTGAATAATATTCATATTAAGTGGTCTTCCTTGTAGGTGTATGGATATTATCCTATCACTGACAGGATTGTACTTCAGGACAGATCTTGAAATGTCCTTTTTGATTGGTGAATGTAATGCTATTCCTTTTCAACTTGTCATTCCCAGCATATGATTGTCTAATTCAAAATGGCCAATACCAGTCAATTTTAGCTCACTAATGCCTAGGATATCAATGTATATGCGTTTTCCATTTCATTTTTGATGATTTCCAATTTTCCAAGATTCATACTTCATACATTCCATTTTCTGATTATTAATGGATGTTTGCAGCTGTTTCTTCTCATTTTGAGTCATGCCACATCAGCAAATGAAGGTCCTGAAAGCTTGACTCCATCCAAGTCATTAAGGTTGGCTCTACTTTGAGGAGGCACCTCCTTCCCAGTTGTATTTTGAGTGCCTTCCAACCTTAGGGGCTGATCTTCAGTTACTATATCAGACAATGTTCTGCTGTTATTCATAAGGTTTTCACCGGCTAATTGTTTTCAGAAGTAGACAGCCGGGCCCTTCTTCCTAGTCTGTCTTAGTCTGGAAGCTCAGCTAAAAAGCCCTTCTTCTTAGTCTGCCTTAGTCTGGAAGCTCAGCTGAAACTGTTCACCATGGGTGACCCTGCTGGCATTTGAATACCAGTGGCATAGCTTTCAGCATCACAGCAACACGAAGTCCCCACAGTACAACAAACTGACAGAGGAGTGGGAGAGTGTTTATTTATGGAGTAATAATAAATTAACATCCTTTAATTTAGTTTATATATATCTTTATAGACATAAATATAGTTTTTTTGAAACCCCTAGACAGAAATTCACTGAAATTTAGCATCTTAAAACTGAGACATCATTTCTTCAATGAAAGGTTGATGTGAGATTTATAAGAAACCCATAATATTACTATCAAATTTAAAATAATTTACTTCACTATTAATAAAATTGGCCTTGATAATTTTTATTTTAACTGTATTTATTTTATTATTTTTAGCTAAACTTTAAATAAATGTGTTATATATATGCATATATATATAAATTAGTGTATATATAAATAAGTAAATATATACTAATATGCTTTGCTCTGGTGCATTTTTTGCTTGTGACCTTCCCCCTTGTTAATTACAAGTGTCCTCCCCAAGCAGAGATAGCTAAGCTCTAGAGTCAGACATCAGAGCCTGTGAAGTCCAAGAAATGAGCAAGATAAGCTGTTCTATTTTTTTTTTTTTTTTTTTTTTTTGCTGCCCTACTTCTGGTTCACATCCATCTAAGGAGTAATTGCACTTTCATCTTTAGGTTCTATGAGATATTCTTATATCTTAAAAATCAACTTCCCATTTTCACTTCAAAAAATCAAATATTATAAATTTTTACACCAACTCTGAGGATTTTTTTATGTATAAAAACAAAATATACTCATCATAAAACATTTGAAACATGCTCAATTACTTGTAAGTGTCCCAAGGGAGTTGAAGCAACCAGAGAGTGCACCTGACAGACATCCCACTACTACAGGGACATAGTGGACCAGGCACCCCATCTGCCATGCTCTGAAGTCTATTACCATGACCATGCCTCCTATGGTTTCTGTTATGGATTGAGTTATGTCCCCAAAAAATATGTGTTGTAAATCCTAACCTCTAT
Source organism: Trichechus manatus latirostris (assembly GCF_000243295.1). NCBI lineage: Eukaryota > Metazoa > Chordata > Mammalia > Sirenia > Trichechidae > Trichechus > Trichechus manatus. The sequence continues at coordinate 983,976 of NW_004444223.1, forward strand.
GCTTATGGTTATAATGCCATCTGGGATTGGGGTATCTTTTTTATGTTAATGAGGCAAGATTTGTGTGGGTTTTATCTTGAGTCAATCTTTTTTGAGATATAAAAGAGATTAGGACAAGCAAGCAAGTAGAGACAGGGAAGAGAGATGCCAAGCCACATGAAGATTGTCCAGGAGCAGAAGCTCAGAAGAGACAAGGACAGTCCTCCAGAGCCGACAGAGAGAGAAAGCCTACCCTTAAAGTTTAAACCCTGAATTCAGACTCCTAGACTCCTAAAGTGTGAGAAAATAAATTTCTGTTTAGTAAAGCCATCCACTTGTGGTATTTCTGTTATAGTAGTACTAGATAACTAAGACAGAATTTGGTACTGAGAAGTGGAGGTGCTTCTCTAACAAATGCCTAAAATGTGGAAGTGGTTTTGGAATTGGGTAATGAGTAGAGGCTGGAAGTTTTAAGGTGCCTAATAGTAAAAACCTGGGGCCCGGCTGGCACAGTGGTTAACAAACTGGCAGCTAATCAAAAGATCGGCAGTTCGAATCCATCAGCCACTCCTTGGAAACCCTATGAGGCAGTTCTACTCTGTTCTGTAGGGTCACTATGAATCAGAATCAACTCAATGGCAATGGGTTTTTATGGGAATAGTAAAAGCCTAGATAGCCTTGAAAAGACTATTGGTAGAATTATGTACATCAAAGGCAATTCTGGTGAGGGTTCAGAAGGAAGTGAGGAGAGCTATAGAGAAAGTCTCTGTCATCTTAGAGAATACATATGGTGCCAACAACAGAATGTTGCTAGAAATGTGGATGCTAAATGTGTTTCTGGTGAGGCTTTAAAAGAATGATGAACATGTTACTGGACAATGGAGTAAGGGTGATTCTTTTTATGCAATGGCAAAGAACTTATCTGAATTATGTCCTAATGTTTGGTGGAAGATAGAACTTGTAAGTGATGTACTTGGATATTAGGCTGATGATATTTCTAATCAAGATCTTAAAGGGGATGCTTGGTTTCTCCTTGTCACTTGCAGTAAAACTCAAGAGGAAAGAGATGTACTTAAAAATAAACTGTGCAAAAATGAAAGCAGAACTTAAATATTTGGTAAACTCTCTTGTACAAGCTAAGGACACGTGTTCTAGAATGTTCACCAAGGACATGGCTACACAATCTTTTTTTGAAGAGATTAAGCTTATGAATGATAGATCTAACTAACTACCACAGCTGAAAACCCATCAGCTTAGACTGAAGGAGACAGATGAGGAATGAAAGGAAAGAATGCTGTCTGCCTCTTGGAATTCTACAGGCAGGAAACAGGCCCATGGAATTTCATTGGTTGTCCTCCAAGAAAAGAAAAAGACCATACCTGGAGCAGCTTGGAGATCAGCAGAACTGTTGGAAGGAGCACGGGAAGCAGGATCTTCTCAGTTTCAAAGGGTGGGGTAATGGTCTCCTGGATCTCAAAGGATGGGTCCACAGCCTCCTAGATTTCAAAGAGTCAGATCTTTGCCAGCTCAGTTCTTGAGTATGGGGCTGCCATTAAAGTGTGCCAGGGGGACTGGGCCACCACCAAAGCTGAGGGAGCAGGATTGCCATGCCCAAGGGGCAGAAGGACGGTGTCTGCCAGGGCCTAGGGGGTGGAGTTGACACTCAGGTGGACAGGAGAAAGTCAAAAGAACAGAATTTCTGGTCCAGTGTGCTTGGAAAGCAGAGGTAAAGCTCAGGACATAGCTGCCTCCACTAGAATCCAGAGGGCATGACCAACACCCAGAGTCTGGAGGGCACGGTCCTTGCCCAGATGGTCCCAAAGAGCAGAGGATTATTTTCAAGCCTTGAAAACTAATATAAATTGTTCTGCTGGGTTTTGGATTTGCTTGGTGCCTGTTATCCCTTCTTTCCCTCCAATTTCTCCCATTAGTAATGGAAATGTCTACCTTGTGCCTGTTCTACCACTGTACTTTGGAAACAGATAACTTATATTCTAGATTTCACATGTTCAGAGATGAACAGGAATTTTGCCCCAGGATGGAATATGCCTAAAATCTCAGCCATATTTGATTTAGATGATTTAGAAGATGAGATTTTGGACTTGGAGTTAATTTAAGACTTTTAGAGTGATGTGATCGGGTTAATGTGTTTTGCATGTGGCAAGGACAACAATTTGGAGGGCCAAAGTGTGGAATGTTACAGAATGAAATATGTCCCTCCAAAATATGTGTTGTAAATCCTAACCTCTAGTTATAATGCCACTGGTTATAATCCCATTTGGGAATTGAAAGTCTTTGCTATGTTAATGAGGCAGAATTGTTGTTGTTGTTGTTAGGTGTCACTGAGTCCATTCCAACTCATAGCGACTCTATGTACCACAGAACGAAACACAGCCCTGTCCTCCGCCATGTTCACAATCATTATGCTTGAGCCCATTGTTGCAGCCACTGTGTCCATCCATCTCTTTGAGGGTCTTCCTCTTTTATCCTGACCAGGATTAGTGTAGGATATATCTTGAGTGAATCTCTTTGGAGATATAAAAGAGATTAGGGCAAGCAAGCAAGCAGAGATGGGGGAAGAGAGATGCCAAGCTACATAAAGACTGTCCAGGAGCAGAAGCTCAGAAGAGACAAGAACCTTCCTCCAGAAGTGACAGAAAAATAAAGCTTTCCCCCAGAGCCTATACCCTAAATTTGGACTTTTAGTCTCCTAAACTGTGAGAAAATAAATTCCTGTTTGTGAAAACCACCAACTTGTGGTATTTCTTTTATAGCAGAACTGGTAACTAAGACAGTTGCTCTCTGAGAATGATTGAGTGCTGTGGGGATACTAAAGAAGATCAGTTCCTGGGAGCTATGGACTCCTTTGAAAGCCCACTTGGGCTCAAGGATCTCAGATGGCTTTGCCAAACCTTCCTTAGACTGCACAGAAATCTACGATGTCTCCAACTAAACTTCTGTCTCCTATCTTTTACTTGGGATCAGATTTGCATCTTGAGCTGACATCATTTCCAGGCTTTTTCAGGTCCTTCCTTATTTTCTTTCACACAGGATTTTCCTCTCTCATACAGATGGATGGATTCAAATAATTATACACATGAGTGTATCCATAGTTTAGTATACACATATTTATTTCTTAGCTCCGTTCACTGAGAGGGCCTAGACGCAGTTACACCACAAGAGCAATGGGCACATTCAATGCCAAAACTTGATTTCTAATATCATTCTTCAATAAAAGGAACCAGAATTCCTTGGAGAAATGGCTGATTCTAGGGCTTGAGCAGGAAAAGTACAAAAAAGAGCCTAGAGCATTTTGGAGTGTCAGGAAGTAAGGAGGTGCTCAAAAAAAGGATGAGATTATGTCAAAATGACACAGGAGCCAATGTGAAACAGGTCCCACTGGCCAAAGCTGGAAAAAATTAAGCAAAAAAAAAAATATATAGTATGGTATTATAACCCAAAATATAAAATAAATATCCATGAGTCCATACTAACACAAATAAATGGTGGAGTAAATAAGTGACAGAAAAGGGACAAACCTTCCTTACATATGAATTTCAAAGAATACTCACCCCTCCCCAAGGTGGAACTTAATCCTCAAGTGTAGGCTAGATTTAGTGACTTGCATCCAAAGCATAGAGTATGAACTACTGAGTCTTTCTTCTGAATTGCTAGAACTTCTTATTCCTTGGCTATGGGTTATGAGTTCTCCCTGGACCCATCCAATGATTGGTTGATGCAGGGCCAGAATACGAAGGCTAGCCTCTTGACTCAAAGGGACAACTCTGAAGGTTATGCTAGCTCCAGAGCTCACTGTGAGATTCACTGGACCCTCTCTTACAACTGCATCGAAGTCCAACTTCTTCCTTTGCTTATTCCCGCATTTTTCTATCCTTTATCGGTGTTGTTCCAGAGAGGATATCCCAATAAACCTCTTGCATGCAAATCCACATCTCAAAGTCAGCTTCCCAGGGAAGTGATCTAAGAGCCTTGCTTTGTGAAAGACAGGTGGAAAATGAGGAAGAAGGTATAAAATAAGGAAACATACACCATGATGAAACAGGGATGAAAGCTTGAAAATATGAAGGTTGAGTAGGTTTAACTGGTCTAACCAAAAAAACAAATCCATTGCCATCGAACTGATTCCGACTCATAGCGACCGTATAGGACAGAGTAGAACTGCCCCATAAGGTTTCCAAGGAGCACCTGGTGGATTTGAACTGCCGACCTCTTGATTAGTGGCTGTAACTGGTCTAGAGGGTTATTATTGTATGCCATTCAGTCAATTCTGACTCATAATGGCTCTAGTTGACAGAGTAGAACTGCCTTATTGGGTTTTCTAGGCTGTAATCTTTACAGGAGCAGATTTCCAGGTCTTTTCTTCTGTGGAGCCACTGGTTGTTTTTCAACCGCTTAACTGTTGCGCCTCAGGGCTTCTTGGTTGAAGGGTAGGGTAAAACAAAGTGTGAACGTAAATGGAGACACTGAGGTAATGGAGATTGTTACAAGTTAAATTGTTTCCTCTGAAAAAAGATATGTTGGAGTCTTAGTCCCCAGTACCTGTGAATGTGACCTTACTTGAAAATAGTCTTTGCAGACATAATCAAGACGAGGTCATTAACATGGGCCCTAATCCAATGCGACTGGTATTCTTGTAAGAAGAGGAAAGGAGTCACAGACACAGAGAGACTCAGATGGAAGATGGCCACGTGAAGAGGGAGGCAGAGATTGGAGTTATGCCACTAGCCAAGTGACACCTGGGGCTACCAGAGCTGGAAGAAGTAAGAAAGAATTCTCTAGATGCTTCAGAGAGAGCATGGCCCAGTGGACACATTGATTAAGGACTTTAAGCCTGCAGAATTGTGAGAGAATAAATTTATATGGTTTTATGCTGTCCGATTTTGTGGTAACTTGTAAGGGCAGCTCTAGGAAACTAATACGGAGATAGAGAACTCAGGGCTTGAATGACCACAGGCAGGAGCTGATAGTGAATGTGAAGAAGGCTCTACTCTCCAAGTACACAAGATTTCCTCATATACTTTGAGTGCCTTCCCACTCAGCTTTGATCGCTGCTCTTGTATCACTGAAATATCCTGTCCCTGTTATTGTTTAAAGGGCCACTTTGGCCCAGTCCAAACTGTCAGAAGTTCTTAACTCCAGTTTAGCAGGAATATAAACATCACAACCAAGTTTCACCAAGTCTACTAATGTCTTGTGGGATCTAAACTGACTCAGAAAACAATGGAATTATTTATACTATGTGAAAAGAAAGGTAAAATTGAGAAACTGCTGGCATATGAAAAATTTAGTTATCCTCTTGCATAAATTGACTTCAATATCTACAAGATGGAAATGAATGGAATAGAAGATATGGAACAGATTTTATTAGATGCACGTTCCCAGCAGGGAGAGGGCTCGGCTGAAACCGGTTATGAGCAGCTCTGTAGTCCTGAATGGTAACAAGAATCACTGGATTCCTACAAATTAGAATGGAGAGGCCAACATTAAAAGGGAGAGGGAGCACTGGAAGTATAATGATGGGCCAAGGATTGTAAACACAGACAAATCCACAACGTTGCCCAGTGAAAACTTTGCTACTGCAGAAACAATTCACTTACAATCTGAATTCCAGATCCTCAAAGGCTGATGCCATACCATTCCATTGTAGTCTAATCTCAATTATACTGTAAATTCAATCTTACCTTTCTTATAAATGGGTAAATCCATAGTAAACGAGTATCAAAAGGAAGTGGTGTATCCTGTTACAGGCAATTACCAAATTCTATTTCTGTGTAGCGTGCCATTTACTTATTGAAGATTATAGTTAGAGAAACAAAGGACTTTAAAAATACCATCCTACTAAAACAAACGTATCTCCCAGTTGATTTCCACAGAAAATAGTGTAACGTGAGTAAAATCAAGAGTTTTCTAAATATCCATATTGAAAACCAGAGATCATAAACATGATCCAAAAAGAAATTGGAAAATTCTGGAGTCTCCTACACCACAAGACTGCACGAAAGAGGCATAATTTTGCCTATTTCCAAACACTTAGATTTTAAATGCATCTGTCCACATGATATCAAGCTTTTCTGTGTGTGTGTGTGTGTGTGTGTGTGTGTGTGTGTGTAGGGATTAATAGTAGACTGGAGAACGTTAGAGAGATGGACTGGCAAAGAGATTTTGGCCTATAGTTTCTTCTTCTTCCCTTTTGTTTC
>NW_004444223.1:990272-992940 GCF_000243295.1 Trichechus manatus latirostris
AATTGGAAAATTCTGGAGTCTCCTACACCACAAGACTGCACGAAAGAGGCATAATTTTGCCTATTTCCAAACACTTAGATTTTAAATGCATCTGTACACATGATATCAAGCGTGTGTGTGTGTGTGTGTGTGTGTGTGTGTGTGTGTGTGTGTGTGTGAAGGGGGGAAGTGTTGAGTGGGGAACATTACTAAAATGAAATAGAAAGTTTTTAATGGCCTATAGTTTCTTCTTCTTCCCTTTTGTTTCTATTAATGAGTTTCTGCTTTAAATAAAATCCATTACAGAATCTTTCATAGTTTGAAAGACTATCCACTCCTGTCTCCTCCAAATGTTGTTCCAAACCTAATCCATTTAGTTTTAAGCTTTTTTAAATCTGTCAATATCTACTCATTATCAACATTAAGACTTTGGAAAGAAAAAAAATGTAGCCAGTAAGTTGTTTAAGTTTACATATATACTCAGGAGTTAATTTTAGACTTCCTATAACCACTATATTTTATTTATTTAGTTTTTTCTTAAAAATTAGAAAACATATAGATTAGAATGCATATAAAATACTAAAAGTGGAAAAGAAATATGACTATGACTCTGTACCAGAGCTCCCAGGATTTTTTTAATTTAACTGATCTGTTTTCATAAACAACCTTGTTAATTTTCCTTAAAATTTTTGCAAATCTGGATAACTTATGCAAACAACTTATTTCTTTCAAACTATGCCCAGTGTTTGTACAATAATAAATGATTCATGTAAGAGATAGTCATTTCCAAGAATGAAAAACAATTCCTAGAATATGTAGCATGTGGTAAACACCTATTCGTGGCATTTCCTTTTTTTCTTTCATTTAGTTCATTTGCTCCCTCTACTTCCATCCATTTTACATTTTATCAGATACACAGTTCTTCTATGAGAAACGTATGTTCACATAATTAATAAAATATGAAACAACTCATCACATCTGATTTTCCTGAGTTCAAAATTAGGAACAGAAAATGGTGAAACTTGGCTACATCTTAAAATGCTCAGAGTTACCGTGCCAACTTTTTGAATAATTAGTCTAAAATTGGATTCAATTTTACAGCTAACGGCATGATTCTCAAACTTTTCTATTATTCCCATTTGGAAACATACTGGAGTTGGAATAAGTGTCCTAGGTAATCTCAGATCAATTGCATTTTAGAAGGGCAGAGGAAGACACAATAAGGTGCTATGAAATTTAAGAACATGACCTAGTGGACATGTATTTTCTGGAGGACTCTTCCTTCAAAGTTGCTGAGCAAAGTGTAATTGTAGATGGAGCAGTTTTGTACTGTTTCTGACACCAGTCATTATAAAAATTCTTCTCTTTGTTCAAATTCTATGACTAGCTAAAAGCTTTCCTGGAAGAAAAAGTTGGCTTATTGATTCTAAGAATGATCCAGAGAACACAAATTATGAAGTAAAATGAGGTTAATTTTTCCAAAAATAAATATGTCTTTTCCTTTGCATCCAAGAGAACAATGGCTAGTTAATGCAAGGACATCTGCATTGTAACAGAGGAAAGGAGGGAAGCCATAGGAACAAATCTGTAATACCGGGACTTCATATATCAATCAAGAAGACCTGGGAGGCCTTCCTTGGGAAGATAGTAATGTGGTAGAAAGAACTCACTGTTAGACAGGTTCGACTTTAGATTCTGGCTCTGCCACTTACTAGCACTGAGTAAGAACAAGTTTTCTACCTTTCTCTGAACTTCAGTTTACTTATTTGTAAAAAAAAAAAAAGATAATAATAACTGCCTTGTGTGGTTTTTTTGACTATCAAATAAGATGATGAAGATAAAGCATACAGCAGGTGTTCAATGTTTATCTCTATATAAGCCTACTGAGAAAGGTGAACTTATCATCTTTAAAAGTGTGGTGTGGCCATCATTAGCCATTAGAGAAATGCAAATGAAAACTACAATGAGATACCATCTCACCCCAACAAGGCTAGCATTAATCCAAAAAACACAAAATAATAAATGTTGGAGAGGTTGTGGGGAGACTGGAATACTTATACACTGTTGGTGGGAATGTAAAATGGTACAACCACTATGCAAATATATTTAGTGCTTCCTTAAAAAGCTAGAAACGGAAGTACCATATGATCCAGCAATCCCGCTCCTTGGAATATATCCTAGAGAATTAAGAGCCATCACAAGAATAGGTATACGCACACCCATGTTCACTGCAGCATTGTTCACAATAACTAAAAGATGGAAACAACCTAGGTGCCCATCAACGGACGAATGGATAAACAAATTATGGTATAGTCACACAATGGAATACTACACAACGATAAAGAACAACGATGAATCCATGAAACATAACATGGAGGAATCTGGAAGATACGCTAAGCGAACTTAGTTGCAAAAGGACAAATATTGTATAAGACCACTATTATAAAAACCCAAGAAATGGTGTAAACACAGAAGACAACATTCTTTGATGGTTACAAGGGTAGGGAGGGAGGCAGAGGGATATTCACTAACTAGAAAGTAGACAAGAATTATCTTAGGTGAAGGGAAGGACAGCACACACTACGGGGGAAGTCAGCACAACTGGACAAAACCAAAGCTAAGAAACTTCCTGAATACAACCAATCATGTCAAGGGACAGAGTAGCAGGGGCAGGGGTCTGGGGACCATG
>NW_004444223.1:993110-1031208 GCF_000243295.1 Trichechus manatus latirostris
GGGGTGCAAAACTCAAATTCTAGTAAAAAGACCAGACTTAATGGTTTAATTGAGACTGGAGGAACCCTGGAAGACGTGGCTCCCGAGGTCTCTGTTAGCCCAAAACTAAAACCATTACCGAGGCCAACTCTTCAGACAAAGATTAGACTGAACTATGGGACAGAAAATGATACTTGTGAAGAGTGTGCTTCTTAGCTCAAGTAGATACATGAGAATAAATGCACAGCTCCTGTCCAGAGGCAAGATGAGAAGGCGGAGAGGGTCAGGAGCTGGTTGAATGGACACGGGAAATCCGGGGTGGAAAGGAAGAGTGTGCTGTCACAGTATAGGGAGAGCAAGTAAGCTTACAAAACAATGTATGTATAGATTTTTGTTTGCGAGACTAACTTGAACTGTAAACTTTCACTTAAAGCACAACAACAACAACAAAAAGGTGTTGTGTGGTCCATCAAAGCCTTGCTCTGGATGAAGAGTCAAATATATGTAACTCAAAATAACCTATATATTCCTCAAAAATGATGTTTTAAGGGAATTGAAGGGGAATAAAAGGAAGATCATGTGTTTATTGAGTATCTTTCATGTGCCAGACACTATTTGTATGCGTATATTATATGCCAATTCATTTCATCTTCAGTACCTAGCCTATGAGATAGATTCTAATTTTAGACCTATTTTCCTAAGGCTTGTTGTTGTTAGTTGCCCTCCAGTAAGTTCCAACTAATGGTGACAGAATGAAACTTGCCCAGTCCTTTGTCATCTTCATGATGGTTGGTATGTTTGAATCCATTGTTGCAGCTAGAAAATATTGTTGTTGCTAGAAAAGGATATCATGTTTGGTGATATTGCTATTAGTTGCCTTCTAGTTGACTACAGCTCATGGAGACTACAGGTGTGCAGAGTAGAACTGCCCCATAAGGTTTTCAAGGCTGTGACCTTTCGAAAGCAGATCGCCAAGACTGTCTTCCAAGGCGTCTCTGGGTGGGTTCTAACTGCCAACCTTTGAGCTAGTAGTTGAGTGCTTAACTGTTCGAGCCACCCAAGGACTCTATTAAAGTAGAGGGCCAACAAAAACAAGAGAAATCCCTTTCTAAGGCAGAGAAATAGTGTGCTTGACATCACATGAGTGGATGAGGTCAACTTGAATTTAAAGCCAGGGAGTCTGACCAAAATCTGTGCTCTTAGGCACAATATGCCTGTGGCCTTAAAATATTTGTAATGTAAACCATGGGTTTCAAGAAACAAAAATTATAAATACAACACACACTAAGATTTACCAACAGCCTTTTACAAATATTTAGTGCTTTCACAATGAATCAGAAACCTCTTCTAAATTTTAACTAGAAATAATTTTTTATATTAACCTTTTCTCAATACAAACATTTTGTGGTCTTAACTTTTTATTGTTTTCTATTTTAAAAAGTTTTTTGAATGCTTACTGTATGACTGACATTGTTCCAGGCTACTGGGTTACAAGAGAATGAAACAAACCCCCTTCCTTTTGGAGCTTATTTTCTACTACTACTATAAAAAGAAAATTTATCTCTTCTATTATATGGTTACCCATAGATAGAGTTTTTATTTCTTTTTGATAAAAAAGGAAGATAAATACTCAATTCTTTCACTTTTTTTTTTTTTTTTTTACCAGTTTTCAGGATGAGTTGGTTCACTAATTGGATAATCAAAATTATATTAAAAAACAAAAGTTTGTTTTTTTAGTATAATTATGAACATTTATGAATTTAAGCATACTTGATGTGTTTCAATCTACTGCAATTTTCATCCTTACTGATACCCAAATAGCCTCATCTTTGGCTATTGGCTCTTCAAGTTGGCTCCTGAATCTTTTTTACACAATTCTAGCAGCCCTTGTAAGGAGTCCTGGTGGCACAGTGGTTAAGAGCTCGGTTGCTAACTGAAAGGTTGGTGATTCCAACTCACAAGGCACTCTGTGGGAAAAAGATGTGGTGGTCTGCTTCTGTAAAGATTTACAGCCTTGGAAACTCTATGGGTCATTCTACTCTCTTCTATAGGGTCACTGTAAGTCAGAATCAACTCAGTGGCAACAGGTTACAGTTGAGTAGCCCTTGTTATCTCATGAAACAAGTGATATAGACTCTTACACATTTTCTCTCCCATTTGTAATTTTACTCATTTTCTCAAGGAGTGCTATTTATTTTAGCAGGAAATGAGATTGAGTCCATAACTAAAACAATTTATTTTTTAGGTTCTTTTATCCTTAGGACATATCCCAGTAAAAGTGTATGATCAAATCACTATGTTTTAAAATCACTTGGAATATTACCTTGTCATGTGGTCTTACCACCAACTGAATACACATTTAAGCTCGTGTAAAAATTTTGTTCTTAAGGATTATTCCTTCATTTATTAAATTTTATGGTTATGTAAAATATTTCCATGGTCCCAAAGTCAAGCCAAGCTATATGTTAAGAAATCCAGCTTCTATTGTTTTATCTTTCAATCTATTCTTTTCTACCACTTATAAATAACATTTTTGAAGATTTTATTTTTAGCTTTCCATTATCTGTTTTTATTTATAATAAGCAAAAATATATATTTAGTTAAAAATAGAAAATTATGCATGCTTTTTATGACATGTTTTTCCCTGTTGGATAGATGTATTGATCCTTATCCAACTAGTTCCTTGTTGATAAGCATCTGAGTTGTTTCCAGGTTTTGATATTACAAATAGTTCTGCTTTGAATAACTTTATAAATACAAATAATACATTTTTAAAATAAATACATATTTATAAATACATATTTTTGACAGTATATCTTTGAGCTAGGTTCCTAGAAATAGGATTTCTAGGTCAAAACATAGATAGGTAATTTTTCTAGATACCTCCAAATTTCCCTTTATAGTCATTGTATTACTTACATTCTCACCAGCAATGTACGAGAGGGCTGTTTCCTCATAGCTTCAGCAGCAAAACATGTTGTAAAGCTCTGAATTTTTAAATTTTTCTTATAGGTGGGAAATAGTATTTCAATACTGTTTTCATTTTTATGAGTAATATTGTGCATCTTTTTCCAATATTAAGAGACATTTGTGTTTCTGTTTTTATGAAATGTCTTATTTTTTCTCTTTCCAATTTTTCTATAAGGTCCCTCCACCGTGGATTTTTTTTTTCCTCTATTTTTAGAAGTAAAAATATTTTTATTAGCTTTTCATGAAATAATGTTTTTATTTGTTTGACAAATATTTATTACATACTTAGTATGTATTATAAATTGTATAATTTGCTCACTTAAAAAATGTTATTTCTTGTTTGAAAGTTTCAATTCAAACACCTTCAGTGGAACCTGGGAAGAAGTTTAGAGTTATTTATCAATCATTATTAAATTGCATGTTTGTACAAGAAAATCAACTTATATAAATTAATTTGTGTTTCTTATATAAGGCAGTATAGGGTCACTCTGAGTCAGAATCAACTCAATGGCAACAAGGTTTATTTGTCAGAATAGGCTAAGCTATGCTCTAGTAACAAATAAAACCCCATATCTCATTAACTTAGCATAACAATGGTTTGTTTCTCACTCACATCGCAATATACACAGGTAGGACTGTTCTCCTTGGTGGTTCTCCAGGTAGTGACCCAGGTACCTATGTTCCTTCCATGTCATGACACTGTTATCATAAACTTGTGATCTCCAAGTTTGCCACAGAAGGAAAAGAGAGACCACAGATAATTGTGAAGATTTATGGCAAGGCCTAGAAGGGATATTTGTCACTTCTAGCAACATCCTGTTGACCAGAATCAAGCAAAGGAGGCTCGGAAACATAGTCTTCCTGTGTGCTCAAAAAGAGAAAACTAAAGTGGGATTTCATAAATAGATAGTATTGTCTACAAAACATATCTTAGGATTAGAACAAGACATTGTTTTTATTATTATTACTAACCAGTTAACCAGTTGGCATCAAATCGACTTTGACTCATGGTGACCCCATGTGTATCAGAATAAAACTGTGCTCCATCGGATTTTCAATGGCTACTTTTTCAGAAGTAGACCACCAGGCCTTTTTCTGAGGTGCCTCTGGTGGACTTGAACCTCCAACCTTTCTACTGTCAGGCCAGCCCAGTGCATTAACAGTTTGCGACACCGAGAAACTCTTCATTAGCTCATTTGACTATGATGACTTGGAAAAGAAATGGAATAAGGCACGCAACATTTTTCATATTACTGCCATGATGGTTTCCACATTTGACAGCTTTTCCTTCCACTTGAAGGAGTGACCGTCTAGTCATTTTCAGCTTCTGGTGTGCCCTATTATTCAGCAGTGGCATAAAGCTTGCAGTGCCAAGCATTATGTGTTTTTTTCAATTAACATATAATGTCAGGCATTATGAATATGAGTTGTCTTTACTTCAATCATCCCCACTTGCTCAAGTGTATTGCTAAAACCTGTGTTTATTTTTAAATAACAATTTCCCTGTTGTGGAAATATTGCATCACTCGTGTCTCTTTTGTTGTTATGCTCTTTCTTAAAGTATGTGACTGCACACACGAAAAAGAATGTTAATGGTTGAACAGTTTAGATGACTTTTACCAGAACAGATACTGAGATGCAGCTAATGAAAAGACTGTCTTTATAGGCTTCCTGTTTATGAAAACCCAAGTGATTACCCCGAAGGCAGGATTATCATCATCATTACTCTCTTCTTAGATTCACATTTTACAGTCTGTTTGTACATAATTTTTACATTACTTTCAAGCTCATTAAAAAGGTTTCTAAAGTTTTTACGTTGGATATTTTGTTCAGAATTGTGAAACCTTATTTATGATGTAGTAGAGAACAAAGAACACTAACACATTTTGTGCATACTTATTTAGTTAGCTTTTCCTAAACTGAAAATATGCCCATGTCTCAGTACTTTTTGCTGAATTGAGTGCACTTCTTTTGTTCCTTCAGAGCAACCTGTGCTTACTTCTCTCATGGAATTGTCACCTTAAATTATAAATTATTTTCTGATTAAACTTCTCCCACTAGAATCCAGGGCATGGACTGTCTTTCATGCCCATCTCCAGCACCTTGCACTGTGCCTAGCTCATAGAAGTTGATCAATAAATGTTTGTAAATATGAATAAATTAATAAATAATAATAAATAGCCTTCAAGTAAAAAAATGTTGCTTCTTAATGATGACTTTGTTATGATGAATTCAGATCTATTGTTGAGTTGAAGAGATTAGAATCTTATATACTGCCAAACATTCCCTAGCTCTAGTGGTGTTTTCCTAACCTTCAAACTGACAGTAGGAAATAGAGTCAATCAAACTGTCTATAGAGAACATACATATTTCATCATTATCTCAAATATGTACCTCTTTGTCATGACGTGTGTTCAGCTAATCTTTCTCATGCTCACTCTCATTTCTCCTCTGTCTTCTATGGATATAAAAACAGGTTAGTATTACACAATCCCAGTTCCAATACTCTGAGAATAAGTGATTCAACCACCTGTGGGCACATGTCTAGCAGGACAATCAGATTCTTTCTAGAACCATAATATTTGGAGTTAAATACACTAGTTTATCTCTGCTGCCACTTGCATTGGGATGAAGTAGATCCAGGGGCATTTTGATACAGCCATGATTGACCCGCATGCAGAAGCACCAGAGAAAACAGATTTCTCACCAAAGAAGAAGAAGGCATAAGCACAGAGAGCAAAAACAAAAGAATAAAATCAAAGTATCCCCATATGAATGGGAGTCACTTTTATTTCTGTGTAGCTGATTGAAATTTTACAGTCCAAACTCAATATTGAAGAATATAACTTTCATCTTTCCTCAATCAAATGTAATTTCTATGTTGATCTCCCTTTCTACTGATGTTAGAAAACATCATCTAGTCACCGCCTAATAAACTCAGCAGAGACTACTTGATCTCTTCAGGCTTAAAATTTCATCAATTCAGGATTTAAACTCAGTGAGTTGAGGATCGGAATCAGTCAGTTTAGAGTGTTCTCCTTCTCCCACTCCTGAGGTTGTGTCTAAGTTCTGGGGAACATGCAGTGGTCCATGGCATTGGTATTGAGGGACATATGGTCCTTGATTATCTCTTCACTCCAGCCTCCACTGAGATGCAACTCTTCTCATTTCGTCATTTTCAACCTATACTGTTAATGCTGCTGAGGTTCCTTGGTTCATCATGTGCCTGATCAAGTGATTTGAGTTCCCACAGCCCCTCCAACCTATCTGAACTGCAAGCTCTCTTGCATCTCTCTGGCTGCCTTCTTTCACAGCTCCCTTCCTTCCTGGCTCTGCCTTCATTGTCTCCCAGCTGTGCACCATTCTGGTTGCAAGGCTTCCTTGCAAAGCCAGTGGCCTTCTGAGGCACACCTGGAAACAAAACTCTGTGTTGTTGCTCTAGCATCCCATCACACTTACCTTTTCTATTGTCATTCCTGCCCCAGGGGCAAGGCCCAAGGTTGTTTAGAAGTTCATAATAGTGGTTAACACTCCTATTCTCCTTTCTAAACTTGGGGAAAAAAAATCATTTGGTCTGGCCCAGAAAGGACACCTATTTCCTTTCTATGTGTAGGAAAACCTACGAACATCTTCTTTCCAAAGAATCTATTTATATAGGTCACTCAGGCAGAGACTAGTAAGACTGATTTCCCATCATTCCTGTTCTCTCTCTCCCTAGAGGAAGGTGCAAATAGGTCCTGTGAGCTAAAGAGAAAGATTCTAGTACAGTTACAAGAATAACTGGTTGACCCATTAGCATCAAATCAATCAAGTCCAATCCATGAATGTAAGCGATAGGGATTGTATTTGCTTAACCCAGATGCTACGCTAATACTTGATCTCCTAAACTGGGTAAAATTCTATAACATCTTTAAGTTGTGGAATAGCTGGCTCTTGGGTTAAAAATAATTTATCTATGAAAAAATAGAATGTGACTAAGTAGGAAAAGGAAAAATCAGGTTGAGTTTGTGTATTGGACGTAAGAGACACATGTCACGTTGCTTCTAAGTGGTAGAGCCAGGATTCTAAAGTTCAAATGGAAAAATTCTATTATGCAAATGCATTTCTAAGTTCATACAGCCAGAAAGTGATTTGAAACCAGTTTTTCAGATTATAGGTCCAGTGCCCCATCACTAAAATCAAACCCATTGCCATCAAGTCGATTCTGACTCATAGCCACCCTGTAATTTATCAGTACAATGCTAAGGTGAACAGGTGAAGGCTTGTGGATAGTCGTAAGGTTTTCAGCATGAAGGTGATAGAGATGTATGCAGATTACAAGGCAAATAGATACACAAGTGAGATAATAAAATTATCTTAAAATTACATCAAACTGTTTTGTTTTCCTGCAATTTTCTTGCATCAAATACTGCTCATTATGAAAAATCTTAGACGAAGAAGAAATTTTTCCATATAGAGATTGTAATTGTAACTACTTCCAGTAATTAAGTGATATTTTACAACCCTAGGATAGTGTTTTTGAAGTTGTGTTTCAAGTGACTTTCCAACTTACTCACCGAAAAAGTCTTACTATGAACTAGCCAAGTATTATGTGATCTGGCCTCTCTTTCCTAAACATCTTTACCCAGTACTCCCCATTTTATCACTCTGCTCCAGCGGCACTAACTCCTCCATGTCCCAGAACATGTCAGACTTTTTTCACACCTTATACACAGCCTTTGAACTTGCAGTTCTCTGTGCTTATAATTCTTTTTCCCCAGAGATCTTCATAGCTCGCTCTTTCACTTCCTTCACCTCTTGACTTAAATGTTGTCTTTTCAGTGCGGTCTTCCCTGACTGCCCTGTCTAAAATTGCAGACGCTCCCTGACGCTCTCTATCCCTTTCCTTGCTCTATTTTTATCTTTAACAACTGATATTATCTAATATACTACATATAGGGAGCCCTGGTGGCTTAATGGTTAAGCGTTTGGCTGCTAACCCAAAAGCTGGCAGTTTAATCCACCAGCCACTCCCTGGAAACCCTGTGGGGCACTTCTGCTCTGTGCTACAGAGTCGCTGTGAGTCGGAATCGCTGGAGGGCAATGGGTTTCTACATACATACTTTTTATCGACTTTATTGACTGACACCCCCACAAAAATAGAAGTTGCATAAGGTCAGGAATGTTTGCTGATTTGTTACTTTATCTTCAGTGCCTAAAATAGTACCTGGTACATATTAGTCCCTCAACAAACATTCGTTGGATGAATGAATAAATTAATAATTACAGAGTTCTTAACATGAGCCTGAAAGAACCTCAAAGTGTACATTAATCCCTGAAACTGCATGCAAAATAGTGTATGAATATAAAGTTGTATTGGATGACATTCCACAGCGTTTATCACTCCTCCAAGAATTTAAATTTTATTAACCACTGGCTTGCTGAGTGAGACTGTAAAGATTTATTATGAGATGTAAAAGTAAGGAGGTCATGTGTATGACATGTTTAAGTGTCAAGATTAACCATAACTCCTGGCACACAATTCCCATAGCATCCCTGCACAGGTAGCCCATTTGCTACAGGAAATCCAAGTCTGTACAACGGACACATCCGCTTGCATTCGCACCCCCCTTTCTCAGTTATATTTCCCGTCTTTTGTCCAACACTAATTTTGATTTCCACATCCACTTCTTGACTTTATCTTTACTTGCTCTCCCTATTCACATTGTCCCTCCTATTTCTCCTTCTCTTCCTTGCTTCCTCTTTTTCTTCTGATTGACTTGCTCGTTCCATTATCATCTCAGAGAAATATGTTAAACAACACTATAGGAATGCAATCAGCAAAATCCCTCTAAAGGAAAAATGACTTGGTTTATTCAAGAAAACAAAATTGCAAGGGAAAAAGGGGGGGATGATCTATATGAACATTATAAAGTCCATATATTGTAATTGGTTAACATATTTCTTTATAACCAAATACCAAACCCACTGCTATCAAGTCAATTCCGACTCATAGCCACCCTATAGGACAGAGTAGAACTGCCCCACAAGGTTTCCAAGGCTGTAAATCTTTACAGAAGCTGACTGCCATATCTTTCTCTGATGGAGTCGCTGGTGAATTTGAACCACCAACCTTTCAGTTAGCAGCTGAGTGCATAACCACTGCACCATCAGGGCTCCTTATTTCTTTATAGATCCCCCTTTTATTCCTTGCAAAGATGGTGTGGAACCGAGCAATGTTTTGTTTAATTTTACATGGGATCGCCATGATTCAGAGCTAACTTGACAGCAAATAATGACAACACTGATGTTTTTTGTGGTCACGTTTTGAAAATTTCTTATCTTTTAGAGTCACATTCTCAATATACATGTATATAAAGAGAGAATAGGCTATTTCTCAAAATTTGCTGATTGTATATACGTACATGCATGTGTGTGTATATATATAGAGAAATATATATATATGTATGAAATGCTGTGATATTGGGGATCTGCTTTAGAATAATCTGGGTTGTGAGGAATGACTATGAATATACATGAAGAAAAGGTTGGCCACGAGTTCATAATTTTTAAAGCTACATGTTGTATACGTGGGCATCTGATACTATTTTGTCTGTTTTGGTATATGTTTGAAATGTTCCATAACAAAGAATATTTTTCTAGACTTTTAAAAAAATGAACTCCATTAACTTTTGCCACTTAACACTCCTGGGAGCATTTGCCCTTCCTTGGAGAGAACTCTTTCTTGGAACATATTGAGGATCGTTTGGGATTGTGATTGAGTCACACAATTCAGATATATCTTCATGTAGAACTACCATGGAAATGGGTAGGAGAAAAAGAGAAGGAGTTTAAGTGATAGGTGACTTCACAGTATCTGCCTCCTACCCTAGCCCAAGCAAGGGCTCTGCCTCCATTCGGCTTTTCCCTTCCTGCCTGGAGTCTGAAATGCAAGTTACCTTCCCTGATCTTAATTCCTCAACAAAGGAGGATAATTCTAACCAAAACAGGGAAGACACTCCCTCATATTCAGTTTAAAATGATTTGGAGCTTTCAAAACTTCGGTGTTTGGCACACATGTCTATCAGAAGCAGAGGCGGATAATCCAGCAATCAAGGTAAGCATGGGCTCATGTGCTGAAACCCATGTGAAATTGTTCACTACAGGTTAGTAAGTAAGCACAAGTAAGCCCGTGCTTACCTTGCTTACTGGGTCATTCACCCCTGTCAGGGATTGTAAATTTGAAAAGAGAATTTGATTCTGAAGAAAGATTAAGAGAGAGACAGATGCCAGCCATACCTAGAAGCAAAATCTTTGATGTGGTGAAAAAAAGGTGAAATTGTTCACTACAGATGATCTGGTAAACCAGGTAAGCACCATGCTTTACCTTGACTGTCAGGTAATCTGCCCCTGATCAGAAGCTCCTGGACATTTCTGGCTGGAGAAGAAAAAAGCAATGTTTGCTTCCATCAATGTTTCTCAAACTTTCCTGATAATAAGAATTACCTGGAATTTAATTAAAAATGTAGGCTCCTTCCCTGAATATTCAGAACTCGTTCATCAGGCATATAGAGTTGCCATATTGATCAAACAAAAATATAGGAATACTATTATTCATTGTTTATCTCAGATTCAAATTTAACTAGTGTCCTGCATTTTATCTGGCAGCCTTACAGGGGTGATGCTCAGGAATCATGCTTTTAACATGTAGTTCAGATGGTTTTTGTTACAATGTCTTGAGTAGAAACTTTGAACAGCTTACATTTTAGCCAAGCCTACCAATCACCTTTCCAAGTAGCCCTTAAAAATACTTGCATCAGCTGTGTAAACGCACCAATTTCATTGTTAGTTACTATTTAAAACTATGTACATGACTTAATACAATCATAATTATGTAGATTATTCAGCATATGTCAGATGAACTTAGTTCAGTCCTTTACTGATTACAACACTAAACTCATCATTTACAGTTGGACTTCAAATTTTGTAGTTTCACAATCATTGTCTCAATTTTAAAAGTTAGAAGGAAAACTTCACAGGATATCCTGGAAGCTGTAAAAGAGGATCTTTGGAGGTAGGATTTAACCGTTCTTTTCAACCTTGAATATATGACATCATTTGAATCAAGCTGAATAATGATAGAATGCGGTGAACCTTGACTCACAGTTTTGTCCTCAGAGGATCCTCAATTCTGGAACGTGCTCCTCTCGGTCCAATGAATCATAAGCTTCCTGGCTTAAACAATAGCGTCAAGGGCCAACTGTTTACAAAAACATTTGTCTGAGGGCTTGAAAGTAAGGGTCCAGATGATAGATGATATTTTAAATGCGTTGGCAGTGTATGATTCCCTGGAGAATTAGTAGTGGAAACATTTCAAAAAGTAATACCAGTAATTAGGCATGTTGGTGTATGAAAAATTAGCCTCATATTCTTTGATGGTTTAACATGTCAATGATTCCCAGATTTCTAAAGTCAAGGTGAGAGGAACTAATTGCCAAAAGTATAGAGATGGATTTAAGAAACATAACTCAGTCCAACTTCAATAGCCCAGAAGCCCAAGAAAATTTCAGGACTTGATTTCTCAGAACCTCCACAACCTTTGGGAGCCTTCCATTAATGAAAACTCAAGCAGACTTGCTTTAAATTAATTCCAACCTTCAATGATAAATAAAAAGAATCCTTCACAAACATCAGAGATCTTTTAAAGTTTTATTATAAAAGGTCCAAATGTTCTGCAGAGTTTTAATATTATTTTCATAGATTTGGAAAAAGTTTTGTCTTCTCAGCGCTAAAACTCTGGGAACAATGAAAGATATACTGGGAGAACTTCCCTCTTCCAGAGTCTATGGTAAAAGGAAATGCAGTTGTAAGACTGAGATGGTTTCCTCACTTTAGTCAGAAATCCACCCAGATTATATAAAATCATACAGAATAATTGACTGGCCCCTGAATTCTCCTATCTTTTCTTTTAAAATTTCGTCAAAACTTTGGACTCCAAGCTCACTCCCATCTAAAATGATTTAACTAAATGCAGGAGAAAATGCAATTACTTTCCTAGAAAAATAACTCAGAGCTATTTTTATTCTACACAGTATACTAGGGGTATACATTCACTAATATGCATTCCGGTTGCTGTCGAGTCAATTTCGACTCACAGCAACTCTATAGGACAGAGTACAACTGCCCCGTAGGGTTTCCAAGGAGTGGCTGGTGGATTTGAACTTTGGACCTTTTCGTTAGTAGTTTGGTTAGTAGCTCTTAACCACTGCACCACCAGGGCTCCCAATATGCATTAAAACAAAGGAATTGTGAGCTGAAGCATATGTGTAGCATATGAACTGGAACTTTCATTTGGTAGCAAAATGACAAGTTTAGAGAGCAGTAGTATTGTGAAATATTGGACTGACTTTCTAATATCTTCAAGCTTCTTTAATAAGTGTTTGGACTTTGTAATTTCTAAAATTCTTTCCATAAACAGTATGAGCTATACTGTGGCCTTAGTGGCTATCTTTTTGAAAAGTTCAATTGAAATTGTTTTTAATAATAAGGCTTTTGCAAAAAATATTTTTAACTTAATAATGGACGAATATAATACTATTAAAAAAAACACAAGATCAGGCTGATCTACGATATATATGTATGTTGGCAAATTGTTAGAGAAAATAATGTTTCCCAATACACTTCTAGAAGATGCACTTAGAACTTCAGACAAAGCAGAGGGAGAAATGGGATCATTCCTTTCCCTTTCCATTTATGAATATAATAAATTTGTGCTGATATATGTGTAATTTCAATTTATTACATCCTCTAAAAGCATGTTTTTATTGGAATTTTCATAGCATCAATGCAGAATGAGTTGTGCATTGTCCTTTGTTCATTTACCATATTGCTACTTCAGAATTTGCAGGATGCAGAAGTTATAGGTTCCCAGGAATATCAAGTCTAATAAACTCATTAGGAATTGGGCTGGGAGTGAGAATTTTGGCTGATAGATTTGGACGTTCCACCATCTCTACCAGCTAGCAGTGTGAACCTGCAAAAACCAGGTGCATTCTGGAAGGTACAGTTCCTTATCTCCAACATAGGAATGATCCAAGTCAACCTGTTGTTATGAGGCTCTTAATTACCAAATATATATGCAAACATTTATTAACTGGAAAGTAACTTACCAGCGTGATATATTTTTATTGTAGGATCCATAGAAGATAGGACATTTCATCATAGAACAAAGAAAGAAGGCATTTTGCATATTTACTCAAGAGACAGATGCTAGTTTAAGCAATAGAATTGATAAATCTACGTTGCAATATTTTGGACATACATTGGACATACTTTCCAAAGAACATACTTTAGAAAGAGGAAGATGCGTATTGATCAAGTCAGTTTCAGTTCTGCGAGATATGAAAGCAACATAGGCTTTTATGAGTTACACAGTCCAGCTCTGCTTTAAAAGGGTGAGAACATTTGAATAAAATTTGGAAAGAAACTTGTGTTTATCACAAACCTGCCAGTATTCATGGTTATACATAAGAAAATTCAGGCCTGACTTATGTCAAATATGTAAATAAGACATATTGGAAGGAAATCTTTCAGAGTTTCTCATTCACTGTATAAGAACCAAAGAGTTCTGGGGGCTTTTGCCATTCCTGCAGTGATTTTATCTGTGTGTATATCCTCTATCTCTATTGCACATATCTGGTGCAGGTATGATTCTGGTGTTAGGGGCCAGTACTACAGTGAATAGCTGAAAAAAATAGAAAATAGTCAGAGAACATGTCAGCCAGTGAGATCCCTCAGACCAAGATTCTCTAGTTTTCACCACTGTGTTGTCACACATTACTTTGAAGAATGTTTTCTGTAAGTGCTGAAAGAATGTTTGCTAAGTTATCTCGAAATGACTAAAGAAAAGAAGATTAATTCACTTGGGAATATACTGACAGCTTGCAGTGTCTGTAAGATGGCCAGAGAGAGAGATTTAGTAAATAGATAATGATACAAGGTTTGGAGCTCTGAGAGAGGTATTCTGAAGACAGACTGGACTGGAGTTTCTTTAGCAAACGTTTGGACTATGTAATCTCCAAGCATGCTGCCTCAAATGCACCAAGACTGGAATGGTGCTGCCTAGAGCAATACAGTGAAGGGCCGGCCTGAGCCCTGTGTAGCACAGAACAGATGTTCCATGAAAATTTCTGAATGGAAGGAAGGCGAGCAGAAGAATAGCTATAAAGTAAAAAATGGAAACATATTTTAATTGGAAAACTGCAAGATAGTAGATTCCATTTTTGAGAAAATAAACACATCCTATACTGAAATATGCTTAGGATCCTCATATTTGTTCAGATAAATGTGACCATCTCCCCTCTGGGAGACTTTGTGTAAATGAAAGAAGGAGGAACGCAGTTACCTTTTTGTCAATTCATACTGTAATGAAATTAAAAGATATGCAGATTAAATAAATATAAAAACCTTAAAATATGTTCATCAAATTAAAAAAAAATGAATAAAAAAGAGTAATGGAATGATCATCAAATTGTCAGAAAAGAAAATGATATTTATCCATGAGTAAATAATATAAATATTTTAGTATTAACCTGTCAAAATAATATATGTGGGTTGTTTTCACACATTATTTCCATTGTTCATCTCCATTATCGCTACATATGGAATCCTCCCAATACTTAATGCATAATAATGTACCTATGTATACTCTTTACTTGCTAAAGGAAGACTTTTGTCACTTTTTCTTTTTCCTTCTTAAAAATATTTTTTCTCAAGATTCAACCCCTAATCCCCAAGTTTCCATTGTATTTTAAATGCATTGATTTTTGCCATTTTCTAAATTTTCATTCAGATTTCTTTGTTATGTTTTTAATTTGAATTCCATGTTCTCTAAGAAGTCTTCCTAATCCCTAATATATTCTTTCAAAGTGTCGTATACTAGAAAATCACTAATCGTAACATTTTTTATGTGATCTTTTAATTGCAAGTTTATTTGTCTCTCCCACTAGGCTGCACACTCTAATGTCACAAACCCTAATTACTTCACTATTGTGTCCTTAGCACAAAGCAAAGTGTCTGGTACAAAGGAGATGCTCAACAGATATTGAGTAAATTAATTAAAGGAAAACAGAATGAATGAACATATCTTGAGTGAGGGACTATCAATTTAATTGTGTGTGGAATCACTAAGGCAAGTCTTTAATATTAATGAGGATGCAATCAGTATAAAGAATGGTGATGTTGAAAGTAACATATTTTCCTAATTGAATCAGTTGCAGTGTAAAAACAATAAATAATTCTTAAGAAAATCCTTCTGAGCAAGTACTTTGGTTGTCCACACTGGGAAGGAGCTGCCCACCGGAGTGTTTTAAAACAAGCTTCCATAAGGAGCATGCCAACTCTGATTTTATGCAATTCTTGTTCTTGAAATTTTATTTTCATTAAAAGTGTCTGATACTATCAATTAAAAGAAGGTAAAAACCTAAATCATTCTACTACTGGACTCAAAAGCACACATTTTATTGTTAAATCTTAGCCTTCCTAATATACTGATGTAGTGTTTATTTATTTTTGTCCAATTTTAGTATATGTCAGTTTACTTGATTCTATTTCAAAGCTTTCTTTGAATGTGAGTAGCCTTTTCCATGTTTGACTTTAACTGAAAAAGCTTTATTTTCCACAAGTGATTATTTACTATTGATTTTTTACTACAGAAATTTTCTTCTTTTAAGAACAGCTAACTTCCAATTTAGTAAAGGTGTCTTGAGTCTTAGAAATTTGCTCTACCCCAAAATCCATTCCCTTAATTTTTACTCAGCTTTATTGAGTTAAAATCTATATACAATATTAAGTGTAAAATTCAATGTTTTGAAAATATCTACGATCGCATATACATATTCCCTTATGCCACTTTGTAGTAAATTGCCTTGCCTGAACTCCAGCCTCTGACAACCTCAGATCTACTTTCAGTCACTAAGACTTTGTCTTTTCTAGTAATGTCTTTTAAATGTCTGAATTTAGCTTCTTTCACTTAGCATAATGATTTTGAGATTCATCCATGCTGCATGTATCTGTAGTTTGTTCCTCTTCATTACTGAACAGTATTCCATTGTGCAGATATATTACAACTCATTTATTTATTCATATGTTGATGGAAATTTGAGTATTGTCAAGATTTTGGCTATTATAAGCATTCCTATACAAAGATTTGTGTGGGCATACATCTTCATTTCTCTTGGGTGAATACCAAAAAATAGGATTGCTGGATTTTATGTTAAATGTATCTTTAACTTTATAAAGAACTTCCAAAATGTTTTCCAAATTGACTGCAGTATTTTTCATGCCCATCAGCAATGTATGGGAATTCCACTCAAAGTAAAAAGACCTTGTAATACATGGGGCATTGGGTAGAGTTCTCACAAGGAGAAAAAAAAAAATCAATGTATATATATATATACATATATATAAATACTGTCATTTCTGGGTTTCTACTGATTGACTTTTGTCCTGATAATAGGTCATATTTTCCTGCTTCTTCAGATGCCTTGTAATTTATGGCTGGATGGCAGACAATGTAGATTTTACTTTCTCTTTGCTAGATTTTTGTTGTGTTATCTTAAATAGTATTAGACTTTGTTAAGGCACAAAGTTAAATTAACTGGAAATAGTTTGATCCTTTTGTGGCTTGCTTTCAAGCTCTGTTAAAATAGTTCCAGAGCAGTCTTAGACTAAGGCTAATTTAGCTCCACTACCAAGGCAACATTCTAGTGCAGATTCAATTCAGTGACCCAGGTATTGTGAGATTTTTGTACTATCATCTGTTGCAACAAAAACTAGTTACAGATCTGTTTGGCTTACTGCTCTCTAGCATTTTTCTCCAGCCCTGGGTAATTTTCTTTAGTAGATACCATAGGTATATTCAGCCAAAGACTTGAGGGGCCCCCTCTCCAGAGCTCTAGAGTTCTCACTTTATGGAACTCTCTCCTCTCTATCCCACAAATTCTAGCCACCTTGGCACCCCTAATGCCCAACCTCTGTCTCCACAGCTCAGTGAAACTTCTTGGCTGTGTTTGGATTTCTCTTCCCCTCACTGTAATCTGGGAACTGCCTCCAATCAGTTAGCTGGGTCCATTTTAGCATTTACCTCCTTGGTTTTCCTTTTCTCAGGTATCATGGTCTTGGGATCCCTATTGTCCAATGTTAAATTTTAAAAATCAATGTTGTATTTTATAGTCAATATATATATATAGAGAGAGCCCTGGTGGTGCAGTGATTAAGAGCTAAGACTGCTAACCAAAAGTTGGCAGTTTGAATCTACCAGCTGCTCCTTGGAAATCCTATGGAGCAGTTTTACTCTGTCCTGTAGGGTCTCTATGAGTTAGACTCGACTAGATGGCAATGAGTTTGGTTTGGTTATATGTAAATATATTTTTTTTGGGGGGGGGGTTTGGTTTTCTAGTTTTTTATGACAGTAGAGTGAATTTGATCCCTGTTACTCCATTCAAAGCCAGAAGAGGAAGTCGTCCCATTTCATTTTTGAAAACAAAAACAAAAAAGAAATAAAAACAGTTACTAAGTAATTAGGTGAGTTGGGAGTACTATCAATACGGAATGATAATGTATTTATTATCATATACTATATTTTTTCTAATTATTCACCAAACAATCCCAGGTACAGATTTTTAAAGTTTTCAGCTGTTTGTTGGATCTCTCAATGCAGAATGATTAGAACAACTTTTATTTGTGTTGTAATATATGTTTCAATCATAAACATTCTTCTTTAATCTTCAGTTCTTTCTAGAGATTTTTAATTGCTAAATTTTGTGTGGTTATAATTTTATATATAATTTTATTCATTGTCTCTTTGTTCATCCTCTTTAATTGACTGATATTTAATAGTCAACTTTACCATGAGGTTGTAACCTCTAAAAACTAAATTCAACCCTTCAATAAATGAAGGAATCAGCACCTAGCTCATTATAACTATTCTCTTTTCCATTTGTTCTGTTAATTTTTTCTCCATAATCATTCTTCTTCTCCGTACTTTTATTTCATTTATTTTTTCCCTTTAGACTCATATTTGCTTTAGACTTATTAGTTACAGTACTCTAACAAATAAATAAGCTAAAGGAAGGACGGCCCAGGCTGCCTCTAAGGAGATTTTTAGGTTAGATTTCCATTCAAGGAGTAAGAGTGTGCTCAGTGCTTCATTAAGTTTTCATCACCACACATGACAGAAGGCACCAATCGAAAGGGAGTTCTGATTACTGGTAAATGTGATCTTATGAGTTCAAAGCTTGCATAAGCCCCAGTAATAGATAGGTAAGATAGTTAAGAGGAGAAACGTTGTAAACTCTAATTAAATCCTACAATGCATTTATTTACTACTGTCCTCAAATCTGAGTTTTCTTTTTTTCCTATCTATTCCCAGTGATATCTCTAAAATATTAGTCAGTGATAATTGTAAATGTGAATATTATTAATAAGAAAGGTTTCATTATAAAAACTCCTTTCCAATTCCACACACTTCAATGGGATGGCTACTTTTAAAATAACCTCTATTCGAATTACAATAACTCAGCTCAGTTGCTGTATATTTAAACAGGCATTGTTCCAGTATTCTATGATAAATGAAGTGTTCATAAATGAATTATTTAAGCCAAACCAAACAAAAACACAAAACAGAACAGAGATCCCAGGAAAAAATCATGTATATATGAAACCTTGATTTATAACAGATACGTCATTCCAAATTAGTAGGACAAGGACAGAAAATACCAAAAATTGTGTGGAACACTTAATTACCTGCACAAAAGAGAATAAAATTAGAAACCTACCATACAGTACACACAAGAATAAATTCCCAGGTCTACTAAAAACATAAAGATGAAAACTAAAACTTTAGAATATTTTAAAAAATTGAAAAATACTTTATGATTTTGAGGTAGAGAAGAATTAAGAAAATATACACACATACCTCACACAGCACAAAGCATAAAAGAAAAGTTTAATAAAGTTTACACTAAATTTAAATTTCTTAACAATTAAAGATACCATAAATGCAGATAAGACAGACTGTGAGGTCAATAAATTCACTGAAATGCATGCAACCTCACAGTACCAAGAAAAAGTCAATTAAAGCCACAATGAGCTACCCTGTAACAAACATAAATTTCATAAAAATCAGTAAGTTTGACAATGCCAGATTCTGATAAGAATAGGGAGGAATATAAATTTCTTTACACTGTTAATGAGAACATAAATTAGAACAATCACTTTGGGTAGCAATTTAGAAACTATAATAAAATTAAATATATAATTAAATATAATAAAATTGAAGTGTGAAAATCACATGACCCAGCAATTCCATTCCTTGGTATAACTTAGAGAAATTTTACGGGGTATGTCTAAGAAAATAAAGGAGAATATTTTTCATGACCTCATTTAAGCCATATTGTTTATAATAATAAAAAATGGAAGTATTGCAAATGTTCATCAAAAGCAGAATAAGTACATAAATACATTGTGAATTATTCATAAGATAAAATAATAGACTGGATAAATCTTTAACTGAGACCAGCATTTTGCAGAAGGATACAAACAGTATGTAGCATCTTTCAAGTTTCTAAAATATGCAAAATATGATGATTATGGATAAAACATAAACTATAAGAATATATGGGAATGATTAATGGCAAATTCAGGATACTGTTTCCCTCCAGAGAGGGATTATGCAGGGATTAGGGATGGTACACAGGATGATTCAATTATTTTAATTTTTTAAAGATTGCTGGTGGTTACAATAATATTTATTATACTATTGTCTATGTTTTTATAAATACCTGAAAGATTTCATAGGAAAATTAATTTTTAAAAGAGGAATGGGATCAATTGTGTCATATGCTGCTGAATATGATGCAAATTTGATGAATGTGATGAAATAGGATGCAAATTTCATTTAATTCATATCATAATGCTATAAGGTCACCTTCATTAGTTCTATTTTATAGATGAGTAAACTATCTTAGACACATTCAGCAGCTTGCCTAAAGCCATATAAATATTTAATGAAGACAGAGGATTTAAATCTAGGTTTGTATAATTCAAAACCCCATTGTTTTCCACCACATCCTGCTGCTTCCGTATAACCACCCTCATTCCTTCTGTAGATACCAAGATCCTGCATTAGAAATGGCTCTGTGTACTAGTGGAGCTGGAAGTTGAAACAGATGCTTCAAATGTAACTGTAATTGTAATTTAAACAGGGAGAAGAGTAATTGGTATTTACAATGGAGCATTAAATACAAATGTGATTATAGGATTCTAGAGTATAAATTTGGGAAAGAGAACCATATATATTATGAGTATTAATTATCAAAAGACATTTTGACACACACAAATTCAGTCAACAGATTTTTGAAAAATGTACAAAGGCAATTCAATAGAGAAAGAATAGTCTTTTTAAATATCAATGCTGGAACAATTAGACATCCATATGCAAAAGAAGTGAGCCTCGACACATACATCACACTTTATACAAAAATTAACCCTAAAGTAAAATGCAAAGCTATCAAATTTCTCTAAGAAATCGTAGGAGAAAATCTACCTGACCTTGAGTTTGGTGATAAGTTATTAGATACAGCACAAAAGCACAATCCAAGAAAAAAATTAATAGAAATTTATTAAAATTAAAAACTCTTGTTCTGTGATAGACATTGTTAAATGAATTAAAAGACTAGCTACAGATTTGAGCATATACTGACAAATCATATATCTGATAAAGAACTTGTATGTAGAACATACAAAAAAAAAATTAAAACTCAAAAATAATAAAACGAACAACCCAATTAAAAAACAAACAAATTTCTTGAAAAACATCTCATCAAAGAAGAGAGATAGATGGCACATATTCATATAAAAAGGTGCTCATCATCATTTTTTATTAGAGACATGAAAATGAACACTACAATGAGATGCTACTAAGCACCTATCAGAATGGCGAAAATTCAAAAACCTGACAATACTAAATACTGAAGAGGATGTGGAGCAACAGAAACTCTCATTCATTGCTGGTGAAATGAAAATGGTGCAGTCACTTTAGAAGACAGTGTGCTATTTGTTAAAAAGCTAGACATTGTCTTACCATGATACTACCACACGATTACCAGCAATCACTCTCTTATTTACTCAACATTCAACCATTTCAGGAGGAAGCATATGATCAGGAACTGATGATACTGAAGGAAGAAGTCCAAGCTGCACTGAAGGCACTGGTGAAAAACAAGGCTCCAGAAATTGATGGAATACCAATTGAAATCTTTCAACAAACATATGCAGCGCTAGAAGTGCTCACTCATCTGTTCCAAGAAATTTGGAAGATAGCTACCTGGTCAACTGTCTGGAAGAGATCCATATTTATGTCTATCCCAGGAAACGTGAGCCAACCAAATGCGTAAATTATTGCACAATATCATTATTGTCACATGCAAGTAAAATTTTGCTGAAGATCATTCAAAAGTGGCTGCAGCAGTATATTGACAGGAAACTGCCCAAAATTCAAGCCGGATTCAGAAGAGGACATGGAACCAGGGATATCATTGCTGATGTCAGATGGATCCTGGCTGAAAGCAGAGAATACCAGAAAGATGTTTACCTGTATTTTATTGACTATGCAAAGGCATTCGACTGTGTGGATCATAACAAACTATGGATAACATTGCAAAGAATGGGAATTCCAGAACACTTAATTGTGCTCATGAGGAAACTGTATACAGATCAAGAGGCAGTCATTCGAACGGAACGCGGGGATGCTATGTCGTTTAATGTCAGGAAAGGTGTGCATCAGGGTAGTATCATTTCACCATACTTATTCAATCTGTATGCTGAGCAAATAATCCGAGAAGCGGGACTATGCGAAGAAGAACGTGGCATCAGGATTGGAGGAAGACTCATTAACAACCTTCAATATGCAGATGACACAATCTTGCTTGCTGAAAGTGAAGAGGACTTGAAGCACTAACTGATGAAGATCAAAAGACCACAATCTTCAATATGGGTTACACCTCAACATAAAGGAAACAAAAATCCTCACAACTGGACCAATATACAACATCATGATAAATGCAGAAAATATTGAAGTTGTCAAGGATTTCATTTTACTTGAATCCACAATCAACACCCATGGATGCAGCAGTCAATAAATCCGATGACATAGTGCATTGGGCAAATCTGCTGCAAAAGACCTCTTTAAAGTATTAAAAAGCAAAGACGTCACCTTGAATACTAAAGTGTGCTTGACCCAAGCCATGGTGTCTTCAGTTGCTTCATATGCATGTAAAAGCTGGACAATGAATAAGGAAGACGTAAGAAGAATTGACATCTTTGAGTTGTGGTGCTAGGGAAGAATATTGAATATACTATGGACTGCCAAAAGAACGAATGAATCAGTCTTGGAAGAAGTACAACCAGAATGCTCCTTAGAAGCAAGGATGGTGAGACTACATCTCACATACTTTGGACATGTTGTCAGGAGGGATCAGTCCCTGGAGAAGGACATCATGCTGGTAAAGTAGAGGGTCAGCAAAAGAGAGGAAGTCCCTCAACGACATGGATTGACACAGTGGCTGCAGCAATGAGCTCAAGCATAATGATTGTGAGGATGGCACAGGACCTGGCAGTGCTTCGTTCTGTTGTACATAGTGTTGCTATGAGTTGGAACCAACTCGATGGCACCTAACAACAACTGCAGAAGCACCCAAGAATTTCTCAGTAAGTGAATGAATAAACAATGAAACAATACACAATGATAATGAGAAACAACCCATACAATAACATGACAAATTTTGAATTCATATTGCTAAATAAAAGAAAGCATACTGAAAAGACAACACATTGTATGATTCTATTCATATGACATTCTGGAAAAGGCAAAACCATAGAGTTGGAAAGGAAATCAGTGGTTTTTAGGGGTTCTGGAATGGGGGGGAGTATAATATTATAATACTAGATACATGACACTATGCATTGTTGAAAATCTGTAGAACTTTACAGCACAAAGAATGAA
The DNA here is from genome assembly GCF_000243295.1 of Trichechus manatus latirostris. Taxonomy (NCBI): domain Eukaryota; kingdom Metazoa; phylum Chordata; class Mammalia; order Sirenia; family Trichechidae; genus Trichechus; species Trichechus manatus. The sequence continues at coordinate 1,016,101 of NW_004444223.1, forward strand.
TCTTAAAGTATACAAATTTAAGGAAAATCAACTAGAAACTTGGGTGATTCCGTAATGTAGACTATGACCAAAGATTCTAATTATATCAAGTATGTATAACAAAACCTACTAAAGGAGTGAGGAAAAAGGGACTGAACTAAGTAACTTTGGGAATGACCGGAAAAATGTAAGACTAAAGATATAAGCACTGTACTCCTGTTGGCGGAGTTGTTCCTCATGAAGCCAAGTTTAAAAACTCTGAAACTGCTGTACAAATATACTGGAATTGAAAAAATAAGTAAATGAATGGTTGGATCCAGGGGTCTCACTGTTGGAGTATTGGAGAAGGTTACAGATAGGCAACTAGAGAAGGCTAAAATAAATCTTGTGGTACCGGATTAGAGACAGAGATATCAGCATGAACTCATGTTTAGCTTAATATTGGTACAGATGGATACAGATAAATGTGGATGATGATGAGGAGGATAGATAGATAGATATATAATGTATATGTACACAGGTTAGTACATTACATATATTTCCTGGCTCTGTCAACTGAGACGGCCTATGACCAATGACACTCCAGGAGTAGCAGTCATACCTAGTGTCTGGATTTTGGTTTCTAATAAGAAAGGGTTGCAGCAATGTATCAATAGGGAACTGCCAGGAATTCAAGCTGGATTCAGAAGAGGACATGGAAAGAGAGACAGCATTGCTGGTGTCAGATGGATCTTGGCTGAAGGCAGAGAATACCAGAAAGGTGTTTACCTGTGTTTCAGTGACTTTGCAAAGGCATTCAACTGTGTGGATCATAACAAACTATGGATAACATTGCAAAGAATGGGAATTCCAGAACACTTAATTGTGCTCATAAGGAACCTGTACATCGGCCAAGAGGCAGTTGTTTGAACAGAACAAGGGGATACTACGTACTTTAGAATCAGAAAAGGTGTGTGTCAGGGTAGTATCCTTTCACCATACATATTCAATCTGTATGCTGAGGAAATATTCTGAGAAGCTAAACTATATGAAGAAGAACATGGCATCAGGATTATAAGAAGACTCATTAACAACCTGCAATATACAGTTACCACAACCTTGCTTGCTGAAAGCAAAGAGGACTTGAAGCACTTACTGATGAAGATCCAATACTACAGCCTTCAGTATGGATTACACCTCATCATAAAGAAAACAAAAATCTTCACAACTGGACCAATAAGCAGCATCATGATAAATGGAGAAGATATTAAAGTTGTCAAGTATTTCATTTTAGTTGGATCCACAATAAACACCCATGGAAGCAGCAGACAAGAAATTAAATAGCGTATTGCATAAGGCAAATATGCTGCAGAAGACCTCTTCAAAGTGTAGAAAAGCAAAGATGTCACCTTGAGGGCTAAGGTGTGTCTGACCCAAGCCATGGTATTTTCAATCACCTCATATGCATGAGAAATCTGAACAATGAATAAGGAAGACAGAAGAATTGATGCCTCTGAATTATAGGGTTGGTGAAGAATACTGAATATACCATTGATTGCCAGAAGAACAAACAAATCTGTCTTGGAAAAACAACGCTCCTTAGAAGTGAGGATGGCTCACTTTGGACAAGTTATCAGGAGGGACCAGTCCCTGGAGAAGGGTATTATGCTTGGTAAAGTAGAGGGTCAGAGAAAAAGAGGAATACCATCAACAAGATGGATTGACACAGTGGCTGCAACAATGGGTTCAAACATTGCAACGATTGTGAGGATTGTGCAGGACCAGGCAGTGTTTCCTTCTGTTGTACATAGGGTCGCTATGAGTTGGAACTGACTCCATGGTACCTAACAACAACAATCTAATAATGTTAGCACTTTTGGATGGAGGAGCTTGGTGCTATAGAATTCTTTCTTTCTAAGACCCTCTGTAGTCACAACAAGTTTATTAATATTCCAAACATTCCAAATTGATTTGAAGCAGAGAATGAAGGGCTGATACAGGTTGAGGAAGAAGACAAGAAAGATCAAGTGAGACTACATACTAACACAGGATGAAAATATTTATTCTGGTTAATAGGATATGGCTAAGGCAACTCGGATAAACTGAAACGATGATCCCATTTTTCTGGGGAAAAAAAAATATATATATATAACAACAAAGGGCTAATGGAGCCAGGACATAAACCCCTTTACTACCTCTGAGGCATCTAAAGGAGGGCACTGAGTGGAATCAGGAAGAAGCATCTGGGACCATCTGCTACCTGTGGGTGGTGAGCCGTAAATTGTCCTTACTGCCAGCAGATTCAGTAGAGCCCACCTCCCACCCTCTGCTGGAACTCAGTCTTATTTGGCTCAGCATTGAGAACTGTGCTGCATATTTCAAGGGCTGTAGAAAAGGAAAACCAGCAAATGTGCCAATAACACTAAGTGAAATTCATAACTTTTTCCAAAATGATTCTGCTGACCTGGCTTACCTTGCACCATCCTTTAATCATTACACTGAAAAAAAAAAAACAAATTAATTATTTCCTATTACATGGCCTGACACATGAAATTCATGACTGATGATGCTATTTTTTAAGCTTTTAATTACATGCCTTGCCAAGTGTAGAATTTATTATGTTTTCTATGAAAACTAATGTTTTCGTAATGTGTTCCTCTTATAGTTAGTATAAATATTGATAATTTTATGAAACGTTGTTGTCTAAACTGAAACCCTAAGAAATGGACTCAATTCATCTTAGAGTTTAAAAGGTAAGGGTAAGAGTTTTAGCTATTTACACTACTAATGTTTTGTGTTTAAAAAAAAACAAACCCATTGCCCATCAGGTCAATTCTGTCTCATAGCAAAGCTATCCAAAAAAAAACCAAACTCTTTGCCCTCGAGTAGATTCTGACTCATAGTGACCCTATAGGACACAGTAGAACTGCCCCATTGGGTTTCTGAGGAGGGGCTAGTGGATTCAAACTGCCAACCTTTTGATTAGCAACCAAGCTTTTAACCACTGCAACACCAGGGCTCCAGTGATGCTATAGGACAGAGTATAAATGCCCCAAAGGGTTTCCAGGGCTGTAAATCTTTACAGAAGCATGCTGCCACATCTTTCTCCCATGGAGTGGCTAGTGGGTTTGAACCACAGACCTTTCAGTTTGCAGCCGAGCACTTTTACCACCGTGCCATCAGGGCCTTAGAATGAGCCAAATGTTGTAACAGTATAAATGAGATGCAGTATGATTTTTAATGGAGTGCTATGTACTCTATAAATTGCCACTCCTTTTTTCTTTCTGTTTTATTTTTGTAATTCAGCAAACAACACAAAAGAGAATAATGGAAACTTTCTGTTCAATTTTTTAAATAGCTTTATTGAGCTATATTAACATGCGATAAACTGTATAAATTTGTTAAGTTTGAAGAGATGTACATCTGTGAAACTATAGCTACCAGCACCGTAATGAGTATACCCATCACCTCCAAAAGTTCCCTCATGCTCTATTGTAAACCTTCCTACTGCCCGCTCCCCATCTCCAGGCAATCACTTACATGTTTTCTGTCCTATAGATGAATTTGGATTTTCTAGAATTTTATATAAATGGAATGTTAAAGCATATATTCCTTTCTGTACGACTTCCTCCACTTAGTGTCATTATTTTGAGAATCATCCTTTCCCTCCTTTTTATTGCTGAGCAACATTCCATTGGATGGACACACAGTTTGACCTCTGGCCTGTTGATGTATATTTGGACTGTTTCCAGATTTTCACTATTACAAATAAATCTGCTACGAATATTCATGTCCAAATAGTCAAAAGATCCTGTTAAGAGAATGAGAAGACAAGCCACAGACTGGGAGAAAATATTTCCAAATCATGTTAAAGAATCTGTATCCTGAAAACATAAAGAACACTCAAAGCTCAGTAATAAGAAAGCATACCTCTCAGTGAAAAAAGCCCAATCAAACAATGGCCAAAAGATTTTTCCAAACACTTCGTCAAAGAAGATGAAAAGATAGCAAATAAACCCATGAAATTATGATCAACATCATTAGTCATGAAGAAATGCTAATTAAAACCACAATGAGATAACACTACACACCTGTTAGAATGACTAACATTCCAAGTGTTAGCAAGGATGTAAAATGATACAACTCCTTTAGAGAACAACTCAACAGTTTCTTAAAAAGTTAAACATAAATCTACCCTATGACTGAGCTAGTCCACTCGTAGGTATTTACACAAGAGAAATGAAAGTATGTGTCCTTTCTGCTGAGTTTATTCACCCTAACATTTGTTCTTCTGATCAATATTCAGTTTGACTCACACCTACTGTGATATCTGTGCTTTTCACTTTACCTTTAGCTGTACAACTACAATATTAAGCTAATGTATATTTCATAATTCTGTGAACACTTTTTACATTGCAATAAAACCTCAAGAAAATCTAACCACTTTGTTTATTATTTATAGTGTAAACGGTAGATCTTAATTAATTTGTTTCAACTGACATCTAACCTTAACTCTGAAGAAGGAGTTAGTAAAATTTTTCAATAGTCCAAGAGTACGATTTCCAAAGTGGTTAGTACAAAACAAATCCTCTGTTTAATGAAGGTTGTAAAATGCATCTGAAATAGAACATTTGAAAGCCTATAAAAATAAATGTTCTTCAATCTCTCAAGTTAGATTACTTATGTTAGTTCAGTAGTAAGGTATGGATACTTTATACGTTTAGATGCAGCAAGGAAGAAACATTAGTATATCTGAAAATTAAATTGCTTGTAATTCTGTAGAACATAATGAATTCTATTTCCAAGCCTTGGTATTTTTTGTCTGTAAAGTGAGAAGGATAATAGCTATACCTCACAGGGTTGTTTGAAGATTACATGAGATAAGGGGTGTAAAGCACTCTCCAGATGTTTTTCATTATTGCCAATAACTTTATTTAATTAAGTGTGATCTACACAGATAAACTTGTGATAAAATTAATTAAGCTAATATTTCTTCAGGTGTGAATGAGAAATCTGAATTCTGGGAGATTTATGTAAAAGTTAAACACAGTTTCATTTGGGCACAAATATTAAGAAGCACTAATAAGTCTAAAAAAAGCTATTCAAATACAAAATTTATACTCTTCAGCAGATATATAAAAGGGCCCTAAAATATGAATTTCTTAATTAGTTTTTCTCTTGTCTTCTATTTAATTGTTAGCCACTATATAGTCACTGGAGCCCTGGTGGCACAGTGATTAAGAGCTACAGCTGCTAACAAAAAGGTCAGCAGTTCGAATCCACCAGCGGCTCCTTGGAAACCCGATAGGGCAGTTATCCTCTGTCCTATAAGGTTGCTATGAGTCAGAATCAACTGAACAGCAATGGGTTTGGTTTTTTGGTTTTATATAGTCACTATGGCAAATCAGTCTTAAAAAAAAAAAAACATTATATTTTAGTTCCTTTGTAGTTTTAAATCTGTAGATTTATGTTCCAAATGTCTATTTTTTCCTAGTGAAAATCTTAAGGGATATTGGCAGATCAGGAGGACAGTTCATGAGATATGTATTGTACAATACAGATACACATTGTAATTCTATTTTACTGGTTTGTATCATTCTTACCTCGTTTCAAAACATATTTTGAATTATATAAAATAAACTGATTTTATCACTAAAAGAAACATTTTGAATTGTCCCATTTGGGCACTTTTGGTTTCATCTTCCTAGCACATTTCTATACCCTACAATTATGACATCACATTGTGAGTACAAGATTATATTTCCTAAAATCGATCCCTAACTCTAAAATAGAATGTTGCTATAGTGTTCAGACATTTAATGTTTTTGACAGACTTACTATATCTATGAAGTGGAATAATATTTCATAGGAGCATTTTTAGGAATGGTTAACTAATAATTTTTAAATACCCCAGTGAGTTGAAGAGGGCAACAGTTACCTAGTGGATGCTTAGGTTCAAAAGAGGTTGGGAAAAAAAAAAAAAAACACTTCTATTATGATTATCAGTAGTTCTAATACTACAAAGAATACTACAAAGATTAAATTACAAATACCAACAGCCAATATTTTCAAAAATTAAAACTCTAAGAAATAATTACTTTTATATTAAGGTTATATTTTAATTGATATATAGTTAAATATTACAATTTTTTAAATGAATAAGAATAAAATACTTTCATAGAATCTCACAAGAACATATTAAATATTCATTCTAGAATTTACAAAATAGTGAATTAAAATATGAAATAATTTTTTTTTTAATTTCTGCATATAATCAAGAATTACATTCAATCTCTTTCTTGCCAAAAAGTTGGAAGAGAGTGGTTGGTTTCACTTCATTTTATTCCCATTTTCTTGATTATATTTCAGACTTGGAATTGTTACGGTATTCTTATGGCAGAACCCACAGTGTCCTCCGCACCTCTCCCCCACTTCACATACTAGAATGATAGAGGACCATCATCGCCTGCATAGTTTTCTGCTCAGTCAGGTAACATGCACTAGGCATGGAAGTCATTTAAATCACTGGAGGTTCGCAAGACTTCAAATCCACACTTAGAAGCCAATTCTGAAAATCCGGGAATCACTGGGTGTCAGCCACTGAGGTAGGATTTGTGCTATCCCCACAGCAGAACAATGCTGCTGCCATCCTCCTTCCCTCGAATGTACCTATCACATTTTAGAAGAACATCTAGAAGCCTTCTTTCCTCCTAGTGTTCTGTTCTTTATGCTGTTTGAAATGGAAAAAACAGACTGTGCATAATGGAAATCTATTTACTTTCAAGATATTACAAAAACACAGACTTTGACATCAGAAGGACTGTGCCCAAATCTCGGTTCCAATACTTTAAGATTGTGTGATCTTGTGCAAGTTTCTTAACCTGAGTCTTATCTACCTATAAGATAGGAGTATCAGTACCAGTCTCATAGAGTTGTCTGGAAGCTTAAAGAGCTAAAACTTCTATAAACCAAGTAGTACAATGCCTATCATCATTCTTTAAAATGTATGTTTTAAAGCATTATGTTTTCAGGGTTTTTTTTGTTTGGTTGGTTGGTTGGTTGGTTGGTTGGTTTTGTTTTTTTTTTAAAGTTGTACTGGTACACACACAAATTTTCTTTGGAAACGTATTCTGAGAACTTTCTTTTGCAAAAGTAATTTATATGTAATCCTGTATGAGCAATACTATTCTTTCAATAATATTTATCAAGTGCCTACTACATGCCAGACACCACAGATGAGAAGTGTTTCAACTGTAAAGCTTGAAATTACATTTAAATTCAAATACAATTAAAAGGACAAAAAGCCCACAAGTAGCCTCTGAGAAGGTTCAGTCTCCTTGAAATTTTAAAAGGTGAATGAAAAGTTCCCTTCTAATCAGAGGAGACATTCACAGAGAAGCACACGCTCAGAGGTTACACACGGAGCCCAGCGCTAAAGGAGGTCTGCCTGGAATTAAATGCTGATGCCAGAGGTTTACGAGCCTGGAATCCAGAAGGTTACAGAAAGGTCAAGGGTTTCTCTTTTTTTAGAGTGGTAAAGGGGAAAGGATGAAGAATCATAAAACATGATACAACCTCAAGTGAAAAAAACACAGCACAAAAGTATCTCTGCTTTGGTTACAACAATGTTTCTGTATGGACAAACTAGAAAGAAAATGGAAAAATAAAAAAAGTTGATGGGTTAACATGAGGAGTTTGTGAGTAAATTTCTCTCCTATATAATATCCTGTACGGTTGCTATAATGTTGTTTAGATGATAAATTCAAGTCAAGAGAAAGCAAAAATAAAGGTTAAAAAGTAAAGCAATATTGTAAAACTACCATGAGTATGTGAGAAAACTTTCAAAATAAAATGAAATTATTTATTTAAAGCATTATCCTGAAATGCCATCCAAAATAATTCCTAACCTATTAAAACTTAACCTTTAGAGAGCAACAGCATTAATTCATTAAACAGACATCCCTCCTGGACTGCTCACCTTTCTCTTTCCCCATGGTAGAACTTCTCCCTCCATGGTGAGATCCTGGACGTCCAAGGCTCTGCCTACTTCCCTCTCTTGCCCCTGGAGCCTTCTCCTGCCATCTGAGTTCATGTTCATGTTTTTATCTTCTTGAATCTCTCTAGAGCTCCATTCAGCCCCTTTAGGGCCCACACTCTGTAAGAGATCAGGACTTAGTAAAACCATTGGCACAGTTAAGTCTAATGAAATCAAGTTATTAGTTAGATATCTGTGGACTAGCCGATGACTCTCAGTTGTAACTTAATTTTATAGAAAACTGTATTTTGTGGGTAAATTTTCTTATGAACCCCAAACTTTTATAATTTTGATAATCTTACAAAATATATTCTAAGTTTTTAAAAATTTTCTTAGCCTTTTTGTTCCTAGGATATTATTATGACCATACTTATGCATGGTTCTGTAATTGTCCCCTAAGTGTTCTGTATCTGTGCATTTGGTCTGTCAAGTTAGATTATTGTTTCCTTCCAGGCGATGAACGTGCTTTTTCCTCCTTCCACACATTCCCTTATTGTCTGATTGCTTGAGGTAGTACTCATGAAATATTTCTTGAATAAATATTTGAATGGTTTACTTATTTAAAGTTAAGGACAGAAAAAAAATATTTATTTAGTTTGTATAATTTGACTAACAAGAATAAAATATAAATCTGCAGAGAAACCAAATTGTATTAATTCAGATGGTCATATCTGATGAAAGTAAATGACTATCAATAACATATATGCCATTGCATCTGCTTTGTGCTATTCTACATATATAGGTTGAGTGCTATGGTGAGCCACCTAGATTCCCCTTCAGGACTAAGGTACCCATTTCTTCAGATGCTCCAGATGCCCGCGGATATTGCCCTGGGCCAAAGGGAACTGCCTACCTGAAGGCTATTTCTCTCTCCCAGCAGAAGCTCTGTTTACCCCCTAATTTTAATGGGTGACAATTGTAAAGGGCCATCCCTGTCCCAAAGCACTCCACGGGATCAGCTAAGACCGTTGTAATATCTGCACCACAGTTCAACTTTTCCCTCTGCCCAAGCCTGCCTCCTTCACTCCGTTACAGGAGTTGTTCCCAAGGCTTTACTCAATGAACCCCCTGCACACAAATCTCCATCTCCACGTCTGTTTCCTGGGAACCCAACCTGTGACGATCCTATCTTATGATCTGAGAGAAAATACAATTTGGGAAAGAAAAATCATTTGTCCACAGACAAGCTTGCTTGCTTACATAATGTCTGCAATTGGTATACTGTGTTTCTTTAAGTAAAAAAAAAAAAAAAAAAGGATGTTTTAATCCTTTTATGTCTCCTGTGGTTGCTCAGGCTGGGCACTCCCTTGTCAGGTATTGAAACTATGCAAATCCATCAAACATGAGTTTAGAAACTCCTTGCCCAGAACATCTGTGTCAGAACAAATGGATTGCTATCCAGCAAGCAGAGCTAATGAGCAGCTAATGAGACATTTAAAGCACTATTACATGATGAAAAAGGAAAACAAATCTATAGTAAAAGAAATTGGTAATATTTCCCCTTGTCCTATGTGCAGCATATTCCAGAGTTTGGGATGAAAATGCAGCCATACTTATTTATTTTTTCCAGTTAATTTCTCAAACTCCAAATTACCTTTAAGCCCAGTGTCTCAACTTTGAGACTGGGAAACAGTTCAAAGAAAACTTAAACTGTGTCTGTAATGTTGTATTCTTTAAAAAATACCTGAAGAAAGTAGGATGAAATGCTAATATGTGCTAATTCTAAGGGAATGGATATGTGTTATTTTATTATTTTTAATATTTTTTATATTTATGATTTTTTTAATAAAAGATAAATAGACCTATAGTAAGTAGCATAAATAAAACCTTATTTCATTGGTTTTCCCACAGACACATCAGAAAGATAATTTTATTTAACTTGATTAATTTGAGAATCAGTTCAGTCTTAGGAATCTGTTGAGCAGTGGCTGCCTGGAAGTGCGCTTTTTCAAGGTATTATCAATGTGTCACAGATGAGTAGATTAAGTTCTCTCTCTGTGACCTGAAAATTAAGACATGCCTTTTCTCTATTTGTTCATTAATCCAGGTTCCTTTTATACATCTGAGCTGTAACCTCATGCAGCACTCACTTACAGTTATGAGGGTCTCCTGTCTCCTGCTCAGAATAAGCTCTAGATTTTGTACACATTTACCTTCCTTACCCTGAATTGCTTGTTCCCTCTTTATCTTGCTTTTCAGCAATTATCAATTTTCATGCAAGGCCTAAATGTTCATGTTTTTATCTTCTTGAATCTCTCTAGAGCTCCATTCAGCAAGTTTAAACCTGTTGCCATCAAGCTGATTCCGACTCATAACAACCCTATAGGACAGAGTAGAACTGTCGCATAAGGTTTCCAAGGAGCGGCTGGTGAATTTGAACTGCCGAACTTTTGGTTAACAGCCGAGCTTTTAACAACTGAGCCACCAGGGCTCCTCAGCAAGTTTAGAAGTGTGCAAATATACTAATACATTAAAAGAAATGCTAGAAAGTCTTTATTAAGAGCTACCATCAAAACACTAAGCCTAGCATGTAGATCCATGCTTGCTTTACCCAGAACTCTGAGGTCCAATATTTAAATTTATCTAGAACATATTCAAAATTGAGCCCCCCTCCAAAAACAATCTCTGAAAAATATAGTGATCATCACTTATTAAGTCAAATGTTAAGTATGCTTATAAAAATATTCCTCAGGCCCTAATTCAGAAATTGTTTGTCCTTATTTTAGACACAATTTTAAAATGGTGAGTAATCGGAGTTTCATGCCCTCTGAAATAACTTTTAAATTAGGTAAGCCAAAAAGAGCTACATCAACATCATCATTATCATCATCATCATAAAAAGGATAGCTAGAAACAAGAGGCTAAAATTTTCTTAAAATCAAGAATATGAGTTTGAAAAGAATAATAATTTGATACCACTTAATATAGGGGTTTATGCTTTTAAATATCTTAAAAGATCCTGAAGACCTCTCTGAATTACTGCACAGTGTAATACGTCAAAACAAAAATGTACTTTTGAGATAGTGTTTAACAAATCAAAGAAATGTAAAGCACATGTTAGAAAGTTTTCTATCCACCTAAAATGATAAAAATAAAATAATTACCTAAAGCTTTCTAGAAAACTTGTTTACAAAGCAGCTCCTCTTCCAGTTCCAGTCTAATCATGTCACGTCTATGCTTAATGCTCTTTTGTGGTTTTCAACTTTCATAAGCATGGTCTCCAGATTGGGGCACATGTACCTAAGGAGATAAAAAAGACGAATATTTGGGGTATATGAAGAAAATATGGAAATGCTTACATTCATTACATTACTTTTATTTTCTTTAGAAAGACATCCATTCAGCTGTACTGATACTTAACATACAGGTAGGGACTGGTGCCCTCCTTCAGTTTCATTGTCATATGGTCAGGTAAACAATTCAGAGGGAAGAATTGAGTGCCAAAGTGCAGACTTATGATGACACTCTCACTCTTTCATTTACTTTCAATGTATTGAAATGTATGGCAATTTATATGATTCACCAAGAGAACTTATGAATTATATTACTAGACTTTACTGGACTAAACCTCAGAAAATGAGCAAGTTACTTAAAAATACTCCCCCAAAGAAATCATTGATTAAAGACAATCCTAATAATGTCGGCACAAAAGAACAAATAAATATTGGTAGCTCTGAAACACATTTTTCCTCCCTGAACAGAGCCTAAGGGATTTGTGGGACACCATCAAGAAGACCAACATACATATAATGAAAGTCCTAGAAAGAGAAAAGAAAGCAATAGCTTTCTATCAGACAGATTACAATGAAAATAAAAGGATGATCTACCAATATGTGAAAAGATGCTAGCCAAAACAAATTTATTAACACATTTATTGATAATACAGATTTACATCTACCATCATTACAGATGAATTTCAAAGTATATATTATACCTTGAGATAGCAGTCAAATATAATATGAAGCCAATTAGCATAACTCTTAAAAGTCTGCTTTATTTCATCGTTATCACATCTTTTTGAACTCTATTTTTATTTACTCCCCACGCATCTGTCAGTTTGTCATACTGTGGGGGCTTGTGTGTTGCTGAGATACTGGAAGTCCAAATACCAGCAGGGTCACTCATGGTGGACAAGTTACAGCTGAGATTCCAGGCTAAGACAGACTAGGAAGAAGGACCTGGCAATCTACTTCTGAAAAAAATTAGCCGGTGGCAACCTTATGAATAGCAATTGGAACACTGTCTGACACAGTGGTGGAAGATGAGCCCCTCAGATTAGAAGGCACTCAAAATACGACTGAGGAAGAGCTGCCTCCTCAGAGTAGAGTCAACCTTAATGGTGTGGATGGAGACAGCTTTTGGGACCTTCATTTGCTGATGTGCCACAACTCAAAATGAGAAGAAACAGCTGCAAACATCCATTAATAATCGGAATGTGGAATGTACGAAGTATGAATCTAGGAAAATTGGAAATTATCGAAAAAGAAATACAACGCATAAACATCGGTATCCTAGGCATGAATGAGCTGAAATGGACTGGTATTGGCCATTTTGAATTGGAAAATCGTATGGTCTACTATGCCAGGAATGACAAACTGAAGAGGAATGACACTGCATTCATCGTCAAAAAGAACATTTCAAGATTTATCCTGAAGTACGACACTGTCAGTGATAGGATAATATCCATGTGCCTACAAGGAAGATGAGTTAATATGACTATTATTCAAATTTACAAACCAACCACTAAGCCCAAAGATGAAGAAATTGAAGATTTTTGCCAACATCTGCAGTCTGAAATTGATCGAACATGCAATCAGAATGCATAGATAATTATTGGTGATTGGGAACAAAGAAGAAGTATTGGTAGTTGGAAAATATGGCCTTGGTGATAGAAACGACGCCGGAGATAGCAGGATAGAATTCTGCAAGACCAAGGACTTCTTCATTGCGAATACCTTTTTAAACAACATAAGCAGCAACTATACACATGGAGCTCACTGGATGGAATACACAGGAATCAAACAGACTACATTTGTGGAAAGAGATGATGGAAAAGCTCAATATTATCAGTCAGAACAAGGTCAGGAGCCGACTGCAGAACAGACCATCAATTGCTCACGTGCAAGTTCAAGTTGAAGGTGAAGAAAGTTCAAACAAGTCCCTAAAAGCCAAAGTATGACCTTGAGTATACCCTACCTGAATTTAGAGACCATCTCAAGAATAGATTTGACACACTGAACACTAATGACCGAAGATCAGACGACTTGTGGAATGACATCAAGGACATCCTACAGGAAGAAAGTAAGAGGTCATTAAAAAAGCAGGAAAGAAAGAAAAGACCAAAATGGATATCAGAAGAGACTCTGAAACTTGCTCTTAAACTTTGAGTAGCTAAAGTGAAAGGAAGAAATGATGAAATAAAAGAGCTCAACAGAAGATTTCAAAGGGAGGCTCCAGAAAACAAAGTATTATAATGAAATGTGCAAAGACCTGAATTTAGAAAACCAAAGGGGAAGAACATGCTTGGCATTTCTCAAGCTGAAAGAACCAAAGAAAAAATTCAAGCCTCCAGTTGCTATAGTGAAGAATTCTACGGGCAAAGCACTGAACGATGCAGGAAGCATCAAATGAAAATGGAAGAAATAGTCACTGTACCAAAAAGAATTGGTCGACGTTCAGTCATTTCGGGAGGTAGCATATGATCAAGAACCGATGGTACTGAATGGAGAAGCCCAAGCTGCACTGAAGACACTGGCAAAAAACAAGGCTCCAGGAATTGAAGGAATACCAATTGAGATGTTTCAGCTAACGGATGCAGCAGTGGAAGTTCTCAATTGTCTATGCCCAGAAATTTCAAAGACTGGTTCCTGGCCAATTGACTAGAAGAGATCCATATTTAAGCCTATTCCAAAGAAAAGTGATCCAACTGAATGCAGAATTTATCAAACAATGTCATTAATATCACATGTTAATTTTACTGAAGATCATTCAAAAGTGGTTGCAGCAGTCGATCGACAGATACTGCCAGAAGTTCAAGCCGGATTCAGAAGAAGACGTAGACCAAGGAATATCACTGCTGATATTAGATGGATCCTGGCTGAAAGCAGAGAATACTAAAAAGATGTTTACCTGTGTTTTATTGGCTATGCAAAGGCATTAGACTGTGTGGATCATAACAAATTATGGATAACGTTGGGAAGAATGGGAATTCCAGAACACTTAATTGTGCTCATGAGGAACCAGTACATAGATCAAGAGGCAGTCGTTCGAACAGAACAAGGGGATACTGTGTGGTTTAAAGTGAGGAAAGGTGTGCGTCAGGGTTGTATCCTTTCACCAAATTTATTCAATCTGTATGCTGAGCAAATAATCTGAGAGACTGGACTATTTGAAGAAGAACATGGCATCAGGATTGGAGAAAGACTCATTAACAATCTGCATTATGCAGATGATACAACCTTACTTGCTGAAAGTGAAGAGGACTTAAAGCACTTAATGATAAAGTTGAAAAACTACTGCCTTCAGTATGGGTTACACCTCAACATAAAGAAAACAAAACTCCTCACAACTAGACCAATAAGCAACATCATGATAAATGGAGAAAAGATCGAAGTTGGCAAAGATTTCATCTCACTTGGATCCACTATCAGCACCCATGGAAGCAGCAGTCAAGAAATCAAACAACGTATTGCATTGGGCATATCTGTTGCAAAAGACCTCTTGAAAGTGTTGAAAAGCAAAGATGTCACTTTGAGGACAAGGGAATGCCTCACCCAAGCCATGGTGTTTTCAATTGACTAATATGCAGGCAAAAGCTGGACAATTAATAAGGAAGACTGAAGAATAATTGATACCTTTGAGTTGTGGTGTTGGTGAAGAATACTGAATACACCATGGACTGCCAAAAGAATGAACAAATCTGTCTTGGAAGAAGTACAGCCAGAATGCTCTTTGGAAGCAGGGATGGCAAGACTTCATCTCACATACTTTGAACACACATAACAGTTGCTGTGGAGTCAATTCCAACTCATGGAGACCCCATGTGTGTCAGAGTAGAATTGTGCTCCATAGAGTTTTCAATGAATGATTTTTTGGAAGTAGATTGCCAGTTCTTT
>NW_004444223.1:1031308-1063597 GCF_000243295.1 Trichechus manatus latirostris
TTCTATGCTCTGAAATAGCTTGAGTAGTACTGGTACAAGCTCTTCCGTAAATGTTTTTGTAGAATTCTCCTGTGAAGCCATCTGGGCCAGGGCTGCCAGTTCTTTCTTTTGAAGTGCCTCTGGGAGGATTTGGACCTCTAATTTTGGTTAGTAGCCTAGCACTTAACCATTTGTGCCACTCAGGAACTCCTGTATCTTGTATCCAAGTCCATTATTGCACTTACCACACTGTTGTGATATTACGTGGTGTTTAAGTATGATCTCCTTGAGGGATGAATCCAAGCTTACTCTCTCTTATATCTCCAAACCTAGCACTATGTCAAGGAGCTTCAGTGGCTTAATGGTTAAGCCCTTAGCTGCTAACTGAAAGGTTGGCAGTTTGAACCCACCAGTTGCTCTCAGAAGAAAAGACCTGGCTATCTGCTCCCTTAAAGATTACAGCCTCGGAAGCCCTATGGGGCCGTTGTACTCCATCTCACTGTGAGTCAGAATCAACTCTACTGCACACAATAACAACAGCACCATGTCTCGCACATAGTAAGCCCTGTAAACATGTTTAGGAAATTCTATTATATGAATGACAAACAACTTTCAAATAACTAAATTTTTATTCTTTTTGTTTTGGCAAAGAAGTTTAATTAAGGTACTATCTTTGCTGGTTTTCCAAGTACAGGTGTGTGTAGGTCAACTTGAAGTTAATAGAAGCTTTATCTCATGTACTGTCATGATTTTTAAATGTCTAAAACCATTAACCTGGTTCTTGCTGGGCAATGTTTGTTCCACAAACCAAATGGTTGTAATTTTATGAGGTCTGCTAATGTGTATGCAGCAGGACTGCTGGAGGTCATATGTATTTTTTCACTTCCAGAAAGTGAGGTGAGCAAGAGAGTCGAAGTATTCCCAGTAGCATCTCATTTCCTAATTAAATTTACTGACAAGTCACTTTGAAAGAGATGATTAAAGAATACATGCTTTACAGCTGTGAATACTGATGATGCATGTAGAATTGCAGAAACCTAAGCTGTGTAGTCTACAAAACACCAAATAAATTTCAACTACCAAGAATTTCATTTGGCATTTTGATTAGCTGTTTTTTGCCTCTAGCTAAATTGTCCATTTTACGGCCTTTGCTATTGCAGACCATCTAGCACTGCATGCCAAAATGGACTTCAAAAGACTCTAATGACTTAGCCACAAAGTAGGGAAAAGCATTGTGGGTGAGCCAATAATAATTTAGGGATAAACCTTACCTGATAATTTTACTCATTTAATGCCACTCTTTCAAGTAAAAGGGAGAGAAAGAGAAAGACAGAGAGAGAGAGCAAGAGAAAGAAAGATGTGGCAGTCTGCTTTTGTAAAGATTTACAGCCTTGGAAACCCTATGGGGCAGTTCTACTCTGTCCTACAGGGTTGCTATGAGTTCTGAATTGACTCTACCACAATGGGTTTGGTTTTTGGATGAAGCAACCAAAGAGAGTGGCTTCTGTAGAAATTCCATACTGCTGTTGTTCCCGTTAATTCTTATTAGAGTTGAAATGAGACAGTGATTGTAAGGTCTATGAGATCATCTTGTCTGAACTATCTTACTCAATTATTCTCTTCCTGATATTGAGTTAGTTCCATTGCTTCCTTAAAACTCGTTTTAATTCTACATTTACTGTTATGTACTTTATGCACATCTAAAATATGAGTCTTCTGTCACTTTAGTTTTTTTTACTTTGGCTTAATTATAGAAATGTTATTTTAATCATTTATCACCTGGTAAATCTGCTTTTTGACAAACCTTACTAAGCATTACTTCCCAGAATTGATCTTTTGTAGTTTTCTAAGGTCAGAGTGCCAAACTATTTAAAGAAACATACGAAAACAAACTTTAAAGCCAATATTATAACTAATGATATGAATAGACATATGCCTTCATAGTAAATTATGTGCTTGGTGAAGGAAAAACACAAGTAGTGGTTTTCAAGCAATTTTTTCCTTCAGTAGAATTCTTCCATTATATGACATCTCATGTTAAAAGTCAATATACAAAATAAATAAATATGGAGCTCCTTCGGTTGAATCTGACTTTGTAGGGCTGAATTTCTTTCTCCTGAGGCGTCTCACTTATACCAACCACCTCTCCTGAGGAATTGATGCTGATCTCTATGGCTCCTAGAAACTCAGCGTGGAAACCATTGCTTTAAAACATAAGATCCTTGAAAGGAAATGGAACTTAATGCTTGTTGAAAAATTACTATATTTTCTACATATCTTACATTTATATTCCAATTTAAGGTATATATAAAGTATCTTACATATATATTCTAATTTAATTCCCAAATCAACTCAGTAGATAGGATGTTTATCCCATATTGCATCTGGGGAAGCTGAAACTCAACACAATGAAAGAACTTACCTGGGCATGCTGCTCACAGGGGCATAACTGAGATTTCAGTCCACATCTGTCTATCCCAAAGGCCCACAGTTTTCACTCTATCCTGCATTTCCTAGGCTGGGGGTGTGGGGAGGGGAGATGGGGTAGAAAGCGGGAACTGCAGTGTTGTGATTAGACCCAAATATAAGAATTTATCTTTATATATATTTTTTAAAAAAGTATTTGCTGGTTTTAGGTTAAAGACATAAATTGGTAATTGAGAGTTGAAGAGTTTGCTCTATTAGAATCTACTGAATGGTCGCAGGGTAAGTGGGTTACTTTTAATCAACACCCATGGTGCCCAGAGCGTGCTGGGAGCCTCGACCTGGAGTGAGGTGGCAGGGAATAAATGAGGAATTATTCAAGATCTCCTGCACACAAGGAAGTTAACTATATACCTAGAAAAATGCAAACACAAATAATACAAGTAGGGAACAGTCACTGCTGCAGTGTGAGGGAAACATTGAGAGAAGTGGTTTCAAGCCTTATTGCCTGTTAAAATCACATGAGGAGATTTTTAAACGTAATGATGACTTGGTCCCACCGCTAGAGATTTTGTCAGAGCTGATTCTGAGGAAGAGGTCAGCTGAGGAAAATTTTACCATAAAGGTACAACTTTAATTGGGCTGTGTGTTAGATGGCATGATGTGGGCATGTGTAAGGAGCACAAGAGAAGTTTAAAAATGTCTTTGTTTGTTTGTTTATAAAAAGTTAGAAAAATAATTTACTCATTAAAGATTTTTCATAGATCCTTTCCAAAGTGAGATCTATACCTAAAATATTTACAAACTTTTGAACTTGTGCTAAAGTTTCTACCTCAAATGTATATATGTTCGAGATTTTTAAACAACACAAGGAAAAAATTAGGAAACTCACTAGTAGGTCAAAACAATTGAATTGTAACTTACAATTATGGATTTCCATCTGATTTCAATGGAGGTTAATTTTTCTAATGTAAGAATATTTTAAAATATTAGAAAATGCTTTTCATAATCAAATTATAGGAAAAAAATATCTAACAGTTTTTCAAAATTCGGTAATACCCTGCTCTGCGCAGGTACTATTCTATAAAATGAAAAGAAGAAATTGCTCTCATCTTATTCATCCAACAATAACATTGGATGAGAATAAAATATTTTCTTTCATCAGAAGTGTCTAAACAGCCAAAGATTAATGAAGATAATGAGAGACTAATGGCTTCTATGCAAGACTTAGAACATTATCTCATCTAAACACAAATTACCTGGATGGCTTTTTCTCAAGCACAGACTACTTGGAAACCTTAAAAGAATTTGTAGAAATGTCTCATTACTTTTAAGTAACTTTCTGAATCTGCTAATGATTCGAATATGAAAAACTAACAAGGAATGGAAATAGCTGGCACAAACCTTTGACACAAAAACCTAAAGCTCTATTTTGATAAAGCAACTAAGTCTCTGAGGAAGTCAAAATCTAGCAAAGAATATTATTGCTGGGTACAGTGGAGTTAATTCCGACTCATAGCAACCACAAGTGACAGAGTAGAGCTGCTCCATAGGTTTTTCTTGGCTGTAATCTGTACGGAAGCAGATCATCAGGTCTTTTCTCCCATGAAGTGGCTGCATGAGTTCTAACAACCAACCTTTTGGCTAGCATCTGAGCTCTTAACCATTGAACCACCAGGACTCCTCTCCAAGATTTCTTGGAGTCTAGTAATGTGGCAAAGAGCCCTGGTGGTGCAGTGTTTAAACACTTGGCTGCTGATCATAAAGCAGTTCAAATACACCAGCCACTCTGGGGTAAAAGGTATAGCAGTCTGCTTCCGTAAAGATTACAGTATTGGAAACACTATAGGGCAGTTCTACTTGGTCTTATAGGGTCACTATGAGTTGGAATTGACTTGATGGCAACAGGAATGGCTACACTTAAGATGCAGTAAGTGCCCAGTTGTATATATAACTGTGCTCACAGTCTCAAGATTGTAAATGCCAAGAAGCAGGGCAAGCAGAAAAAGCAGAGTCCCCAAGCTGACAAATATACTCAATAAATATGATTTAATAAACATCACATTTTAAACTAGTTTTCATTAATTCACATTTATAATTCCCCAAAAATTAAGCTTGAATTTTCTTAAAGCAAGAGGACAGGCAATTATATTTATCTTGTCGGACTAGACAGTTCAATTTTTTTAGCTCCTTTCGCAAAGTTTTTGAGACACCTAAAATTGTAAGTATAGGGCTGTTAATTTTCTCCCCATTTTGTAGGTGAGGAAATAGAGAAGCTAAGTGACTGCCCTTTGATGGAACACAGTGGAAGGTGAAGAAAAGTTTGGAGCAAAGGCCCCTCAGCCTGCCCTTGTGGGTGGGACAGAGCTTTCCTGGCTTTGCCTCAGCCACTACATCCCCCACTGGAGTTGTCTCTGACTCATGTGTGTCAGGGTGTAACTGTGCTCCATAGAATTTTAATGGCTGATTTTAGAGGTATATTGCTAGGCCTTTTTTACAAGGCATTTCTGGGTGGACTCAAACTGCCAACCTTCCGGTGAGCAGCCCAGAGCGTTAACCGTTTGCACCACCCAGGGACTCCAATTGATCTTAACCAACGTGCCCTTTCCTGACTTACCCAATGGACACGTGTGTTTCAGGTTTGTAGTTGAATGTTAGTTCACATATTACTGGAACACATTGTCTACTGTTACATAATTAAACTGGAAGAAATCTTCTGTGGAATACATAATAACAATATGACCCAAGAATCATAGAAGGCCTAAGTTCTTTAATGGTAGTGTATAGTTTATTAATCACACAAAAATATTGTCTTGATTTTGTTTATATTAAAATAAATAATGTTTGGAAAAGAGTGTCTGTGTCTCATTTGTATAGTTTTTTGGTTTGTCTATAGCATACCAATACCTAAAAAGGTTGTATAGAAGAATGTGCTGTCAAGGAAGGACCATGCTGTATCATAGAACAAAAGAGATCATTCTCATTGTGAACATATTGTTATAATAATCAAAATGTTGACTGAAAACCTACTTGTATATTTATAAATCCATTTGTTTTAGGCAAAATAATTCAAACTGTAATTTGTCACTTTGAACAGCCCTGACACTTCTGTTGACAGAATCAGAAGAGTTTAAACGGGATGGAATTCCCTGGAAATTTTCCCCTTCTTTAATTTTAAAAGCATGTCAGAATGTTCTCAGTTCCATTCCATCAAGTCATGAGCTTTCCAGCAAAACACCAATGAAAGAAAAAAAGGGGAAAAATTGAGTTAGTGAAGGAAGGATCTATGAGTCTTTTCCCTTAAAGATTTCTACCAAATTTTTGATTCAACTAAACACAAATCCTTTTTTATTTTCAGACCAGAAAGATTTTTTTTCAGAATTAATATGGTCACATTAATTCTGAAAAAAATAGAGTTCAACATTTAAAGCTACACAAGGACAAATGTTACGCCTGCCAAAAACAGTAGATTCAAGATGTACTGTTATTCAGTTACTCTCTAAAGTACCCCAAAGCTCATATTTGCTGGTTTTCACGGGTATTCTGTCCTGCAGAATCCACTAATTTACGCCAATGGAGATTTAACACCACTTGCCTGTTTTTGGTTGAGAATCCTGATTATAAGCCTTCTTGACAAAATACAGAGCCCTGGTGGGGTAGTGGTTAAGAGCTATAAGCTGCTAACCAAAAGGCTGGCAGTTTGAATCCACCAGCATCTCCTTGGAAACCCTACAGGGCAGTTCTACTCTGTCATATAACGTCACCAGGAGTTGGAGTTGACTCGACGGCAATGGGTTTGGTTTGTTAGTTTGCTTTTTGTACAAAATATGGTTGTTTATCCCAGTATTGTTTCTCTTTGCTCTTCTAAAAATTTCCTTAAATCTAAAAAAAGAAAATTTTACATAAAGTTTTACAAATCACGGTTGAAGAGTGCTATGGAATTTTTGATGAATTTTATTTTTCCACACAGACCATGCCCCATACAGAGAATCAAGAAAAAAAGGCCAATCATTTAAATGAATTTAAATGTGTCTGTTGATGTGTTTCTTCGTTTTTGTGTGAGACATTCATGTAAAAAGTCATAAAATAGGAAATAAACAATCTTGCCTATAGCTTTTTTCCTGGGGAAGGCAATGATGCCATAACATAGAATGTAGCCATAAAGAGAAAATCTATTGATTGTTGATGCCAATGATTGTCCCTTTGGGCTGAGACTAGATGTTGTTCTTTTGCCATCAAAAGAAAAGAAGGAAGGGAGGAAGGACAGGAAGGAGTAAGGAAGAGAGAGAAAAAAAAAAGAGAAAGGGAGGAAGGAAAGAAAGAAGGCAGGAAAGAAAGAGAGAAAACTGTAAAGAAGAGTTAGTAAGTCAAAGTCAGAAAGGAGTAAAATGCCTCAGCCTAAGAAAAGTCAACCCAAATCCCTGCCGGAGCATTCAGTATAATCAAGAGGAAAATAAAAATCTTCCAGGGAGTAATAACAAAGGCACTTACAAAGAATAGATGACAGCACGCTAATGGACACTACCTACAGGATCGATTTGCAAATACTGTCATGGAGTTATCTCTCTAATGCCTTGTTGGGATTTACGGAGATAGTAGTGTATATGCGCAACTAAATGGGTGACTTTTTTTTTTTTATCATAGTGTTTGGTTAAATACACACAGGGCTTAGAATAAATATAACTGATCTATAGTATTTCTATATACAAAACCAACCAGTTGCTGTTGAGTTGTTTCCGACTGATAGCAACCCTATAGGACAGAGTAGAACTGCTCCATAGGGTTTCCAAGGAGTGGCTGGTGGATTCAAACTGCCCACATTTTGGTTAGCAGCCAAGCTGTTAACCACTGTGCCACCAGGACTCCTTATTTCTATATAAAACCCGAACCAAACCCAAATCCACTCTGCACTGAGAAACTTCAAAAGACATTTTTTTTCTACTCTTCTGGATGCATACTCAGAAACAGCAACAGGGAGATATAACAGGCTATTGAGGTCAGACAAAAAAAAAAAATTCAAGATATTGCATTTCTTTTAAAAATATCTCTAAATATAGCACAACTGGAAGGGGAAAACTTATTCATGTCAAAATATCATGAGCTTCCCTCAGTGACTGATGGGAAGTGTGGCCAATGTTTCCCCAAGTGGGAACTAGGACTTATATTTCAGGAAATAAAAAATTATATTAACTAAAAGTCTGGTCTGTCCTATTTCAGTCCTAATTCAGAGCATTGTACAGGAGTACATACAGCCTCTCTAGGCTTGAAGCAGACATCTCATCCCTCTAAGCATTCACTAAGATGGTATCCTCAGGCTGCCAATGAGCTGTTCAATGGGCTACCAAAGCTTTAACCCACAGTACGGACAGAGAGGCCTCAGATGCAAAATAGTGAAGATGTGTTAACAGTGATGTTAGCAGTAGTGAAACTTCAATCCTATTTTGGGTTACAGCAGTTACAGTGGTTAGATATAAGGAACAACCGATTGCCTAGAGGTAGTTGAGAGTGATGGCAGCAAGGTTTCCTTTGTAACCACATTATGACAGTGGAGCTGTGGAAGCAACCTTGGTGTGACTTGTTAGGACATTTGATAACACTGCAAGTTGCCATTGCTTTTCAGGAAAACAATAGGAGTGACATCATAAAGGACCAATCTGAGAATTGCAAGAATGATAGGGTTACAATTAAGGACGAACATCAGAAAGCCATTGACATGGACCACTTTGAGAAGTGTACAACAATGGAAGCTGTTTGGGAATGGCAGGGAAAGACCAGACTGAGGATAGGATTAGAGGTAAAGTGTGCCATGGACCTTTCCTTCTGGGAAGTGCCATAACATGGTGACTAGCAGGCAGAGAAACAGCATGAAGCCCAGTGGGAGAGCCAAGGTTGGTGGGGTTCCTGTGGCCCCAGAACCCTTGGGATATGGGACCATCAGGGCAATCGACAGGCTGACAAGGGATCTTTGAGCTACTGCTCTGGGCAGCACCAGTAGAGGCAACACTGAAATGAAAGCCGCCTCAGGTTGGGGAAGGTAGGGGAGAGGACAGCCTTACCAAGGAAGGTACCCAGACTCGGGAATATTTGGGAAGCGTTTGGATATATGTACCTTGGCAAAATTAAATGGCATTACTGGAAAGAATCTGTGAGACTTTCTTCCAAAGAGCGTTAGAAATTTGATACTTTGGGCTGAGGCCAAGGTGTGAAGGACTGAAACTATGCCGAACTTTGATTTCTATAGAAGATTACACACGTCTGGGGGGAGGCTCCCTTCTGGTGCTTCAGATCATAAAATATATGCCACATGTTACAATGCTAGGTTTGATGACAGAGTCAGAATCAGTTCTTCATCTTTATGTCCTGCTTCTTAGACTATTATTACTTGTGAGATGAATTTATTACCTTGACTTTCTAAATGGATGTTGAGAACACATCAGAACACAATTCTCCAGTGTGTGTAATTATGTACCTATCAGGTCATATTTTTTAATGTGTGATTTCTTCAAACAGTTTTCGTTTTATAAATTTAAATTCAATTTAACCAACATTTTTGAGTATGTACTATGTAGACACTGGAAAAGTCCATGCAGGCAATAATAAAATGTCCAACTGCTCCTCTCTTCATGGTTTAGGAATAAGATATTTACACAAATAATTACAATTTAAAGCAGAATGTGTTTCAGTTTCAGTCAGGGAAATACGTTTTTAATTTCTCTTTTTCATGTGACAACTTATTTTAACTTTCTTCAAGTGCTTTTTCTTTATGTATTTATAATGTACACTGTGGCCTTTAACATTTATGCATGCTTAAAGCAATCTAGGTTGTTATTTTTCAAAGGAAAATGCTTGTTTATACTTTCCAATAGTTTGACATTTGAAATGTTGAATTTTCTCTACTGAAAAAAAAAAAAAATAAAGTGAGATCACTTACAAGACATTGCCATTACTTGTCAGTTTTATAAAAACAGCCTCATTTGCCTTTAGTAATTGAAAGTAGCAGGTGAAGTGTTTATCGAGTTTGATAACTACAAAGATGGCTTTCATTTTATTTTTGTGATATGACCTTGCTCTATGATGGTTTCAAGTCAAGCCAGCCACCATAACCTTCCCCAATTTCAGAAACATATTCTCCATGACTGCTTCCCTTTAGAACTGTAGTTTTCTTAGCAGATGTTCCCATCTGGAAAAGAATCACCCAGTGATCCACATGTACCATACCAACTGAAGTCAATCTAAGACCTGTCTTCAATGGCTCTGCCAAACACAAGGGTATCTAAGCAACAAGATGTTGGCTTTCCTTTTTGATTAATGGGGACAATATTTAAATTTGACATCATGTTTTAAGGTCAACATTAAAAACAAAAAGGATTCATTCATCCTATCCTTAATAAACTAGTCAAATGTAAGTGTGGATTGAAGTTGAAACCTGCTTCATTTTTAAAAAGTGAATGATTTCTGCCTGATTTTCTCCCCTTTCCTTATGAAAATACCTTTAAATTTTACTTAATTTTATGATTTGGATTTCTCTAGTTCTTAAACCAAATTTTTAACACCTTTTTACAAATAAGAACGACCTAAGTGACACCACGTCTCAAAAAAACACACCTACCAAAGAACCTAATGGATTCAAGAAAAAATAAAAATATTAAAGACCACACATAGACATGCCAATCCTGTCATCAGCAATATTGGAGACTACAACTCTTGTTCTCCATGCAATTACCTTTTGGTTGTAAAACTCATACCTTATTTACCAAAGGCCACTATTACTAAGATTTTAAAAGGTAGAAGTAGGAATGATGGTAATAATCCCATTAATAAATTAAACTCATACAAACCTTTGAATAATATGCTCTGTGGGCCTGTGTAAGTATGAAAAAATTTTTTCCTTTATTCTTTTCTCCTTTATCAGATGTAGAATGTGAATTTTCTATCATACATGAATCCTTAAAGCACTTCTACTAAGTTCGAAGGATAGAAAGCACAATCAGATTTATCGTGTACATTATATTTTGTATAGAGCATATAATATATTATTATACACTTTCTTGTCTTGTTGTTGTTAGTTGCCCTTGGGTCAATTCCAACCCATGGCAGCCCGTGTGTGCAGAGTAGAACTGTTCCATAAGGTTTTCAAGGCTGTGACCTTTCAGAAGTAGATTCCCAAGCCTGTCTTCTGAGGTGCCTCTAGGTGAGTTTGAACCACCAACCTTTCAGCTAGTAGTCAAATGCTTGCTTAACTGTTTGCTCCACCCAGAGACTCCTGTGCTTGTCTTAGATCAGTCTATATATCAGTCCTCATCTTAGTCTAAGTTCTTCAGAAAGCAGAGCCTGAGAGACAGGGTTTACACGCAGGCAGGTCATTTGGGAAGTGATTCCAGGATATAGGCGTGAAAGACGTGAGAGAGTAAGAGAAGTTAGGAGAGAGAGACCCAACACAAGAATATGTTATTAGTTGATTACTGCTATGCACAAAGAGGTGCTCAACCCTACTGGAGCCTTCCAGGGAGGATAGAGAACACATCTCAGAATTACCTGCCCAAAAAGGAAAAAAAAAAAAGTGGTTGTGTCAACTACTTTTCTTCTTGGTTGAAAACTGCTCTTTGGCAGTAACTAACACACACTTCAAGGTTCATATGTGTGATTGTTAACTGAGTTCCTGTGGACATACCACCCTGCACATCAGGAAAGCCCCAAAACAGAAAACACTGCATGACTGGGCTAAGTTTTTTTTCTGCATCAAACAGGTTGAAGTCTGTGCAGACTAGTTTCTGTAGCCATGACTATAAATCAGATGAGACCTCCAGGATCCGAGGCTGTTCACAAGACGGCCAGTATGGTGCTACTATATTGTCCAGCCTTCTGACTTGCATATAATTGCTAAGTCAATTCAGTTGTAATTACTTAAGGATAGAAATGCCCCAGATGGGTTTCTTAGAATATTTAAATAATGACAAGAGTTTTAACACTCCCATCAAAATGTTTTAAATTCAAATAACTATGGGAAATAGCTAAACATAGTAGAATGATTTCTTTACTCAAGATGTTCTGGATGTTTAATGTGTTGATGAGCTTGTGATTCTCTGAGAAGGTTTTAAAATGGTTTTCTTTTGAAAATTTTATTTTATTTTATGGAGGAAAATTTTCTTCAGCGAGCCCCTAAAAAGATTTATTTTCCATAAAGTAAAAATAAAAATATCTAATCTGTACTGGCTTGTGTAATGTGCAGGGCACTTCTCCAAGAGCTTTATGTATTAATGCATTTAATCTTCGTAATTGTGTAAGACAAGGAATACTATTTTCCTTTTTCTAGAAATGAAGTTGAGAGACAAAGAACACATTGTAGGCTTTTAAAGAGGATTCAGTACAAGACAGAATCTTTCGAATAAGTAACTTAACGTGGATTTGAAGATTGATTAGCACATTTATTTTCCCCTTGTGTCCAAAATTTGGTATATCTAGAAGTTCCAAAAGTTCCTATTTCAAATATATTTTTATACATCACAACTTTGAAATATATTTTTCAATACATATCACAGTTAAATATCCACCGAGATTCTTTTACTCTCTTTCTCACCCTATCTGCCTTTTGGTCTTTCTGAAAACATCTTATTTCTAATTTCAGGGACAACTTTCTTCATATTTACTCTGAAATATTTCTTAGTTTTACTCTTTTAGTTACTTTTAGAGTCTGAATATTGTTATGTTTGTAAACTAAGTCAGGGTTTAGCCCAAGAAAATCTCAAAGTATTATGCTTTTAAGGAAATAATGATGTTTTGGAAATTTTAATTAACTGAATTTTCCACTCTTAGACAATATTGAGTAAATGTCGCATGAGGCTGGATTGAAAATCTAGGCCTAAAATGATGTTAGTTTAGAGTAAAATTCCATTATATACGCATATAACTTCACTCCAAGTTTTGTTCTCTGGTCTCTGCTACTCTGTTCCTGAGATAATCTCATTACTCCTTATGTTTTTACCAATAAACTCAGAAGATAATTATGCAGAAAATATGAGGTAAATATTTGACAATAGAAGATAAATTAATGAAAGTTCAAACTTCTGTATTTTGTTATAATATATACTCCAAATTCTATTCATCCAATCCTTTCATCCAAATATACACCAGACATTTATTCAGTACCTACTGCCAGACACTATGCTCCAGAATTGTATGTCCAATTCCAATTTCATCTTCTGTAAAATAGGAATATTGATATCTTCATCACAGGGCATTATGAAGAAGAACTGAGATGATTTATATATAGTACCAGTAACTGGTATACAGTAAGCACGAAACAGATGTGAGTTGTGTTCCCTGAAACCAAGGATCAGCAAATTACAACACAGAGGTCAAATCAGACTCACCTGTTTTTGTAAATAAGTATTATTGGAACATAGCCACAATCATTTGTTATGTGTTGTCGATGGCTGGTACAACAGCAGAGCTGAGTAATTGAGAAAGAGACTATATGGTTCGCAAAGTAAAAAAAAAACTATTTACTATTTGACCCTTTACAGAAAAAGTTTGCCAATCCTTACCCTAAATTGCGTATTTCCCAAACTATCCAAATCTTAGTATCACAGAAAGCATTTTTTATATATTGAGATTCCCGGGTAATGCTTATGTTCAGCAAGTTTAGAACATGGCCCTAAGGAATTACTATCAGTAAGTTTAGGAAACTTCCCTTAAGAATGGCTAGCTAGAGATGAAACTCAAGTTTCTGTGGTACGTTGGCAGAGGAAAAATTTTTCAGGGACAAGACACGGTCTTCTGTAACTCTTAAAACGTGTGTCTATGAGCATTGAATCTGACCTTAAGGAAACCCCGAGTAGAACAAGGAAGGACAAAAAAAATCACTAAAATGCAAATTTTAGTTACCTGGCAGAAATTTCTGAGGATGAGATTTAACACTGAGTATGGAATACTTTCATCCTATACCAGTTGAAAGTATGAAGAGAGGATTCAAATAATAAAATACAGAATATTGTGAAGACTAGAAGACCTGCATTAAGAAGAAAAGAGGAACTAAGCCAAATTGTGAGAGTTGTTAACATTTCAGGTTTAATGCAAAGGTGTTCTTGAGGATCCAAGTATTAATAACAAGGAAGAAGGGTAAGTAATAAATAATAAAAGACCTAAGTAGAATGAAATTCTAAATTCTGAGATCTTGTCAAGATGTGGCATACACTGACAGCCAAATAAAGTGGTACCTGTCCCTTTCCTAAACTAACTGGAAAAAAAAATCCAAGTCCTGAGAGTCGTGAAGACACTATGCCTTTGAAGGACATGACAAAAGGACTTAAATCCATCTCCCTTTTTGTAAATAGGAACATAGGAGATCGCATCTCAGAACATAAGACTTACTTGTTATTTAATTGGTAAGAAGAAATTAACCCTAGCTGGCTGGAGATTATTTGGATGGGAAAGTAATACAAGGACAAGCCATGACTGTTGCTAGGGAAGTTAGTCCTCTTACCCTAGGCAAGACTCAGAGGGCTTTTCCAGGAAGATTCTTTATGAGAGTAAACTTTCCAGCAACTCTGGGTACAGTGAAGGGTAGAGGAAACCCTAAGCATACTGAGTCATACCGAGGGACCATTGAGCTCATGCTCTGCCTTAACCTTGCAGCTCTTTCTCTGAGTTGTTTGGGTATAAAGTCATCTGTGGGAGCCTTCACTCCAGCTTTTAATGTACTTATAGCCAATCATAGAAAGGCCTCAGATACTTTCTTAACACTTCTATTTCTTTCAGAACTTTTCTTAATCTATTGAGTCCATCCCTTTAAATACTAACCTTTTAACTACACAAGCTTACTTTAATCTGGAAGAAGTAAATTTTCCTCCTCAGACACTGTGCACAAGCAGGATGGACTCTGTATGAAAAGCCTGTGAAATTTTCTTTCTAATCATGAAAGGATTTTCTTAGTAATGGATTCAACTCTCACTCAACCCCACCCTCCTTCATAAGCAACGCCTAATCATTGAGTACTTTTCTTCATTTTGCTGTTTAAAGATTTAGTATCTACCAAAGATATTTCAATTTTTAAGGTGAATATGCCTTTTCTCTTTGAACATTTCCGAACCATGTAAACAAAGTAACATGAAAAATAACTTTAAATGTAAATGTAAAGTGGTTTCATCACTCCAGTAAGATACTCATACAGTCATAATACACACATACTTACCCTAAGAGACCTTCAAATACTTTGGGAACAACAGCTCCATTTAACTTCATAGATTTCAATACTCATATCCATATAATCCCTGACATATGTGTTTACAGAGACACTAGTATACTTAAAAGCTAACTTGTATATCACATACACATATATTTTTCCCCTTTTCTACTTTCCAGCCATGGACACTTACAGAGGCTCAGAAACAGGAAAATCATCAGTAGCTCAATGTGTTGGTTTTAAAACACATCCACAAAGGCTTTGACACTTTTCCCACGAGGGAGTAGTGTGATTTTGTGATTGTTTCAATCAACAGATATGGTGGAAGTGATGCTATATGACTTTAGAGGTAAAGGTATTTAAGGTGATGTAGCTTTTGCCTGGTTACCTTGGGACACTCACTTTAGGAAATTCAGCTGCCATGTAAGTAGTCAAATAGCTCTGAGACTGCCATGCTGTGAGGAAGCCCAAATTTGTGTATGAAAGAGAACACATGACGAGAGAGACAGGTGTCTGGCCAACTCCTGGTTGATACCATTCCCTGTTGTTCCAGCTCCACTCACCATCTCATCTACCTACAATTGTTTGAAGGACTGCAATCAAAATCACTCTGCTAAGCTCTGTCCAAATTCTTGACACACAGACCCTGTGAGAAATAGTAAACTGGTTGTTTTTGTTTTAAGCTAGAAAGTTGTGGGGTAATTTACTTCAAAGTAACTGATAACTGAAACACTAAAATTAATTTGTTTTTCATTACCTCTATCTGTAGAAGACACTTTGGGTACAGAGAACCTCCATTTGCCTTTAGTTCATGGTGGTGGTGGCCACTGGCGGTGATGAATCTATTTAGGGACCAAGAGCCTTAAAGAATAGTTAGAGGGATGCTGAAGGTTGACAATGCCTCTCTAAAAACTCCTCTATGTTCAGAACTTGTAATGGGGCCATTCATAGACTTTCAGTAGATCTCTAGAGATGAGGCTAAATTAAGCTCTCTGCCTACCATGGCCAAAAAAAAAAAAAAGTGTTAACTTATAATTGTAGCCGTACTAGATCCAGTTGAGCTGGCTCGATTCACTTGGACTTTTGATAGACTTGGGTTCAAATTTTGGCTCCACTATTTAAAGACCAAAAATGGACATCAGAAGGGACTCTGAAACTTGCTCTTGAACATCAAGTAGCTAAAGCAAACGGAAGAAATGATGAAGTAAAAGAGCTGAACAGAAGATTCCAAAGGGGGGCTCGAGAAGACAAAGTAAAGTATTATAATGACGTGTGCAAAGACCTGGAGTTAGAAAACCAAAAGGGAAGTACACACTCAGCATTTCTTAAGCTGAAAGAACTGAAGAAAAAATTCAAGCCTCGAGTTGCAATAGTAAAGAATTTTATGGGCAAAATACTGAACGATGCAGGAAGCATCAAAAGATGGAAGGAATACACAGAGCCACTGTACCAAAAACAATTCGTCTATGTTCAATAATTTCAGGAGGTAGCATATGACCAAGAACCAATGGTACTGAAAGAAGAAGTCCAAGCTGCACTGAAGATATTGGTGAAAAACAAGGCTCCAGGAATTAACAGAATACTAACTGAGATGTTTCAATAAATGGATGCAGCACTGGAAGTACTCACTCATCTATGCCAAGAAACTTGGAAGACAGCTACCTGGCCAAACGACTGGAAAAGATCCATATTATGCCTATTCCAAAGAAAAGTGATCCAACTGAATACAGAAATTATCAAACAATATCATTAACATCACACTCAAGTAAACTTTTGCTGAAGATCATTCAAAAGCAGTTGTAGCAGTACATCCAGAGGGAACTGCAAGAAATTAAAGCCAGATTCAGAAGAGGACGTGGAACCAGGGATATCATTGCTGATGTCAGATGGATCCTGGCTGAAAGCAGAGAATACCAGAAAGATGTTTGCCTGTGTTTTATTGACTATGCAAACGCATTCGACTGTGTGGATCATAACAAATTATGGATAACATTGTGAAGAATGGGAATTCCAGAACACTTAATTGTGCTCATGAGGAACCTGTACGTAGATCAAGAGGTAGTCCTTCAAACAGAACAAGTGGATACTGTATGGTTTAAAGTCAGAAAATGTGTGCGTCAGGATTGTATCCTCTCATTATACTTATTCAATCTGTATGCTGAGTAAATTATCTGAGAAGTTTGAACTGTATGAAGAAGAATGGGGCATCAGGATTGGAGGAAGACTCATTAACAACCTGCATTATGCAGATGACACAACCCTGCTTACTGAAAGTGAAGAGGACTTAAAGCACTTACTGACGAAGATCAAAGACTACAGCCTTCAGTATGAATTACACCTCAACATAAACAACAACAACAAAAACCAAACCCATTGTCCTTAAGTCGATTCCTACTTATAGCATTCCTATAAGACAGAGTAGAACTGCCCCATGGGGTTTCCAAGGAGCAGTTAGTGGATTTGAACTGCCCACATTTTGGTTAGCAGCCTGAGCTCTTAACTATTGCACCACCCGGGCTCCGCTCAACCTAAAAAAACAAAAATCCTCACAACTAGACCAATAAGCAACATCATGATCAATGGACAAACGATTGAAGTTGTCAAGGATTTCGTTTTACTTGCATTTACAATCAACAACCATGGATGCAGCAGTCAAGAAATCAAATGCCACATTGCATTGGGCAAATCTGCTGCAAGAGACCTCTTTAAAGTGTTAAAAAGCAAAGTGGTCACTTTAAAGACTAAGGTGTACAGGACCCAAGCCGTGGTGTTTCCAATCCCCTTATATGCATGTGAAAGCTGCAAAATGAATAAGCAAGATGGAAGAAAAATTGACACCTGGAATTATGGTGTTGGCAGAGAATATTGAAAATACAATGAACTGCCAAAAGAACAGACAAATATGTCTTGGACGAAGCACAGCCAGAACGCTCCTTAGAAGTAAAGATGGCAAGACTTCATCTCACATACTTTGAACATGTTATCAGAAGGGATCAGCCCCTGGAGAAGGACATCATGATTGGTAAAGTAGAAGGTCAGCGAAAATGAGAACGACCCTCAACAGGATGGATTGACACAGTAGCAGCAACAACGGACTCAAACATAACAACTCTCCTAAGGATGGTGCAGGACCGAGATGTATTTCATTCTGTCATACATAAGGTTGCTATGAGTCGGAATCGACTCGACAGCACCTAACAACAACAACAATTTATTAGTTATTTGTGTATGAACATGTTCCCCTCTATAGGAATAATTTCATCCAATTGCTTAGAATAAAGTTTGAAAAACTAGGAGCAAGTACTTGTGCCCAAAACGGGAGCTTTAGGAGAGAATAGTAAGCATGGGCATAGGCTGGAGGTTGGGTTGGAGGGTTTTAAACGGGATGGGGAGGGTGCTGATGAATAATTTATATTAAGCAGTTAAACAGTTAAATATAAAATATATAAAATTGCACACCATGTATTTACTTTTTACAATGTTACTCTAATTTTTATATCACAATCCTGTATATTAAAACAAGTTATTTAATATTCATATTGGTCTTTTAATAGTTACAATTTTATAATTTATGGTAGATTTTGAAAGCTGTCCTTACCTGAGGAAGCCTAGTTGATTGTTTCTCAATACCATAAACCTGGCTGCAAAAAGCTGCTCATGTCTGAATCATCAAATATTTGCTGACTAATTGTTTAAACCAGTGTTTATAAAAGTTCAACATCAATATCACCTGAAATACTTGCTCAAAAGCAAGATTCCTGGACCCCACTGAAAACCTACTAAATCTGAATCTCTAAGAAGAGGATTCTGATATCTGCATCATCAAAAGCTCCCAAGATGGCTGCGAGAAACACTGTTGGAAAAGAGTAGTTGTCCCATTAGAAGTATTTGTCACGTCAGTTTCACCTTAGGCCCACATTGCTTTTTATGTTTATGTTCCATGGTACCCTCCTTCTTCTGGAATTGGTGCCTCCTAAGTCTCCAACCTTTCCTCCTTCTTACCTCTAATTCTACCTACGAGAAGCCTTTCCTCCTACTTTATGGAGAAGGTAGAAGTCATTGAAATGGACTCCCTGTGTATCCTCATTCTCATGTATTCCTCAGAACTGCCTAGGGCTCAGCCTGGCTGAGAACTGGACGTCTGTATTCTACATGTGATTCTGCCACTACATGTCTGTGGCTGAGGTCAATTACTTTAATTCTCCCCAGGTTTCGTTTTCCACTATTGTAAAATGTGGGCATCTACCATGGATCTCGCAACCAAAGTCTGAATTCTTTAAGCTGTCATGAAAGGCTCTCAATGACTTGTCCTCATGTTCTCTTTCCAACTTTATTTCCCTTATACAAGTCTCACCTCAGTTGCCCTCAGTCCTAGTCTTGCCCTTTGTATTTAATTGCTGACAATAAACTATGGCAAGTATACTGTTGTTTATCCTCTGCTTGGAACACCTTCCCCTTCCATTGTTCCTTTGTCTAGTTAAATCCCACCACCACTCACAAACCCACAAAGCATGGAACCTTATCTATAACTCTCCTAGAGAACTTAACCACATTATACCTTATCTGCCTAAGGATACCTGTCTTCCTAGGGCAGGCATTAGATCTTACTCATCCAAGTATCCCCAGTAACTAGAACAGTGAGCACTTGTCCAGAGTAGATATTCTGCATAATACTGACAGTCTTGTCCAACGCTAACATTTTATAAATTTTGACCAGCTAGCAGATATCTAAACTGTGGACATCCTTATGAGCTTCTAGGACGAAAAAAACAAAACCAAACCCATTGCCATCGTGTTGATTCCAGCTCATAGTGACCTGGATACAGTCTTGTAAATTCTTACCTCTAAGTGTCAATGACCATCACAAGTGTAAAGAAGAGCCTGCGTGGTATCAGGTGGACCTAGATTTGAGTACGAACTTGACCACTGCCAAGCTATGTGCAGTTAGGCAGAATTCTTCAACAGTCTGAGTCTCAGTTCACTTATCTTTCCAACAGAACTCTTCTGAATAGTCTCTACCCCAGAAGAAAATGCAAATTAAGTACTTAACACAATGTCTAGCAAATGATTGTCACATGTCATTGAATTTAAGATACCAACAATTAATGCTGCTGTTTAAACTAGAACACAATGTTTTTTAATCACTTAGAATATTTATTTTATATATATTGAAAGAAGTATTTTAAACTTTTACACCTATATAAACATAGATTTTTTTTTTAATCACATGTCAGTCTTTTCCAAAATAAAGAGAAAAATATAAATAAAATAATTTGGTTAAGGTATTCATAGCCTTCTGAATCACTATGAGAATCAGATTAGTTGATTTGGTATTTTTCCACATAATATTCTGTTCAGTGTCATCATGATCGTTGGTCATACAAAACCAAAAAGAACCAAACTCGTTGCCCACAAGTCAATTCCGACTCACAGTGACCCTATAGGATGGAGTAGAACTGCCCCCGTAGAGTTTCCAAGGAGCACCTGGGGGATTCAAACTGCCAACCTTTTGGTTAGCAGCCATAGCACTTAACCACTAGGCCACCAGGGTTTCTGTTGGTGATAACAGTATTTCTTAAAAGACGTCTCCATCATTGTCTCCAGGGTATTAGTTTAAGGTAATAACATTCACTGCACATATTCTAATGATGGCCCTTTCTTGATCTTTCAAAAAATGTCAGGTAAAGCAACATTGTCATGTCTACCATCTGGGTAATATCAATTGTAAGACAACATTGAAAAACTCATTCTGCCTTCAGAGATGTGTAAATGTGAAAAAAAAATGTGCATCTTAGAATTGATGAAATTTGGCTGTGCTCAAAAATTATTCTTATCATTGTATTCATGATGATGATAATGATGAATATTAGCTGGGATATTTGTCCTTATGCCTGATGTACCTGAAATTGTTTATGTGTCTGAAATTGTATAGCTGATGAGTTGAGGCATTTATGAAGGGGTTAAAAAGTCTATACAAAATGAACACAAAAGTCACTGGTGTGAGGTGTCACCTGAGAAGAATTTTATTTCCACACCTGATATTGACCAACTTTTCCTTCTATTAATAATGTCATTAAAACTTTCTGTTCTGATGTCATACAAGTTAAACATCTCACTCTCAGCATTAACATTGAAATCAAGTGCTTATTATCACTGTGTTTCAGCTGCTAATGGCAGAATTCTTATGAGTAAAATTTTCATGGAAAAAAATATTCCAATTCTAGAATTCCCGTATTTCAGGACTCCCAGGATCTGGGTATGTTCTCTTCCATTCTACTTTTGCCTATTCTTTTTCTGTAAACTCCCTACATTTAAAAATAACTGATTCTTCCCTAAAGTAAAAACAGATTAAAATGGAGTGTCCAGACAATTAAGATGAGAGCCATTTAGACCTTTTCAGCAACTGGTTAGCATTCTTGTACAAATATTCTGTATTTATTTTGAAGCTTGTTCAGTTAATATCATTGTTCTTCTATTTCCTACATATGATGTACTTGTGCCAATGCAATTGAATCATGTATTTTCCAGATGGCAAAGCTTTCTGTAGAAAGCGTTGTGGTGGCAGATCTGGCCAGCAGACTCCACCAACTCTTCCTTCTGCAGCTCCACTGGGAATAAATTAGATTAGGCATAGCCTCCAGGAATGCAGTCAAGGTCAAATTTCTCCTTTAATTCCACAAAAACAACAACTCTGAAGAAGAGTACACTGCAGAAATTATGACTTATAACTGCTTTTCAAAAGCTTTTAATGGCCTAGAGAATCTGACGTGGCTAATAGCAATCCAAAAGCAAGCTGTAATTTTCATTTTGTTTCAAAATCTCTAGCAGGTTCTTAAATTGTTTTATTGGAAGTACATTATCTACATTTATTTTGAAGTGTCATTCCTGGCTAGGAATCCCTCCCCTTCCTTGTTTCTGTGCTATAGGGATAGTCATGTGGTCTTATTTTATTTGTTGCTAGTCTAGAAATCAGGTTATAAATGTTTATATGGTAGCTGGAATTTCTTGAATCATTACAAGAATACAAAAATATATATATATATTTCATTGTTCCCTTATATTGCCTACGTTCTTCACATTTGGGTATTTAAAACTGTCTTGGTCTATGAGAGAAGGAAACCAGCACAGGGAGCCAGAGCCATAGTTCTGGCAGATAGGCAGCTCCAGTTGCTGGTTAGGTTACATCCCCAAAAGGGGTTGCAGGCAGTTGCTTCATTCATGCGTGGACCCATGTATTCATTCACTCTTTCCTTCATTTTGGAAGGAGAACTTACTATGATAGGTCCTGAGAATGAAAAAAACAAACTTACAACACATTTTTTGATTCTCGGGAATCCCTAATAGGGGAGGAAAAATATGAAATCAAGGAAAAACAATAAAATTTTGCAGATATTAAGAAGGGAGAAACAGGATATTTGAGAGTGTGATGGAGCGAATAACCAATTCTTTCCAGGAGAATCATAAAAGCTGAAAAATTAGATAATGAGCCAATGTTTGCCAACCACATATCTAAGGAAATCCATTCCAGGCTGGAGTAATGGTATGGATGAGAGTGAGGGCAGGGGTTGGAGGATTTAAACAGATACCCAAAGGCATGAAACTTCTCTACATGTTCCGAGAACGGCAAACATTTGGTTTGATTAATTCCAGTGGGAGGGGATTTATCCCAAAATAAGGGTAGATCTTGAAGTACTTTGTCACTCTAAGGCATTTTCTGTGGTAAACTCTAAAGAGTTTGTAGTTTGGAATTTGTAATGCACATACCAATAACGGTTAGGTTCCCAGTCTTCTTAAAAAAGGACTCTTTTACCATTAAAATGCTAGATTATAATGAGAACATTATGAGATTATGCTTTAAATCCTGAGAGCAGAGAATGAGTAATGTAGCAATGATTTTTTTTTAAATGGTTTAATTTCACTATGCTTTTCAGCTACTTTGCAATTTCTTTTCTTTCTTTAAAAGTTCCTTGGAACCAAATGGGTGACTCCTGTCTGGAGGCAGGATGAAAAGGCAGGAAGGAACAGGAATTGGTTGAATGGACACAGGGAACCTGGGGTGGAAAGGGAGATTTTGCTGTCACATTGTGGGGATTGAAACTAATGTCACAAAACAATATGTGTATAAATTTTGTATGAGAAAATAAAAAGATTCCTTGGACATCACTGGTGCCTTTGCTGCCTCTATTTTTATTCTTCCATAAACCTTGACAACTGAGCTTCTGCTTTTGCCATTCTTTTCCTAGGCCCAGAATGGACCCCTTTCAAGCTTCCTATAGGTGTCCATTCACCTTGTTTTCTGCAGCAACTTGAAACATTTTATCCCAGTCCCAGGGCTTCTTGCTGCAGGGAAACCCTACATGTTGCCACTCCACCTGTACTCCAGAATAACTTTCTGTATAAACTTCCGTTCTTTGAGCACAAGTTGATTACAGCCCTAGCAGAAAAGCAATCTAATTTACATAACACCCTGTAAATCTCCAAGAAGTAGCTGCATTTATGATTCAAATGAATTGGTGAGATTTTACTCAGTAATGTAGACTGAAGAGAATATATTTACATTTTAGGAAGAACCATACTTATTAATTGGGAAATCAATAACATTCAGGCCCACTGGCTGGGCCTTGAACACTTCGCACTATGTGTTTCTTCAAATTGTTTGAGTTTTTCAAAACTTATCTTCATCTAACATTCTGGAACTCTCAGATTCTCTAGAAGTTGAAAGTATTTCCCACAGCATACCTATAACAGCAACAGCAGGGGCTGAACTGCATTTTAAAAGGCACTGAGGTAGATCTCAGAGTGTGAAGGATAGACGAGGGAGGGAAGAGATTAATATAGAGATCTTATTTTCAATAAATGTATCGTCTTGTGTCAGAAGAAATAATAATATTTGTAACCACATTCAGGCACTTATAAAATTTCTGGAACATTATATATTATGGTCTAGTGAGAATGTAGAAAATTGTGCATTAATTCATACATTTACTTATGAGCTTAACATTTTTCATGCTTATTTCTTAAATATTCGTTGCCTTTTTTCATCACATTACATATGGCATAAGCTCCAAAATTCAAACTAATATTTTCACTAAAGCTTAAAAAAGTCAGATTTCAGTGAGATCTCTTATTTTAACAAGCAATTTCTGCTTTTTGAAAATATTTATTGTTTATCTGTGTTGTACTATAACATTTTACATAAATGAAAAAGAGAACTAATTTGTGTTTCCAAACAGCAAGTTCCTAAAATGGAATACTAAAAGTATTTGCAGTCAGTAAACTATTGCAAAAGACTAAAAAATCACATGGTGAATTTTTTAATTATAAAGTATTCTGAAAATCACATGGTTTAATATGAGGAGTCTTAAAAGATTAATAAAGACTGTCATTTGCTTAAAGAGCTAAAACATATTTGAAAATGAATACCAGTTACTTACCAAATATTTATTAAATACCTACTATGTATAATATTTGCCTGCAACAAAGAAGTGCCAAATAAGTGACAAGATAATTAATCATATTTGTTCGTTGGCTTGATAGGAATTTTACTTGTTTTGTTTTATTAGACTTCATTGCATTTTACTTCAATTGGTTTTAAACCATAAGAAATGTCTTCTAAAATCTTTCAGGGTGCACCCTCTAATTTTGCTATTCCCTCTCTTTTCTTACCAGGAAGTAATGCGTTGTCTGAGGTTAGAAATACAAGGTCCACTCTATCTATTTCTTTCCATCTCTATGAATCTCAGACCATAAATGAAGCTATTCTTCATAGTGTAGAGCTTCAGTGATTTGTATATAACATGAGAGCACAACGAACTTCAAATTCTTGCATTCTTGAGGTAATCAAAGCAGGCATATAGTGGCCAATCTCTCTGCACGAATTCATGTTCTGTGAAACTTTGGCAGCACCTCATCTTCGTTAAACTGAGATAATGCTCTACGGATTGTGATGAGTCTCAGTGAGACTCAGTGAATTTTACCATCTCTTGACATCTAATGAGAGAGCAGCGTGTACCTAACACCTACTCCGCAGACAGAGATTCCATCCTAAATAATCTGCAGGTAAACTAGAGTGTGAGGAAGGACATAATGTCCTGTACCAAGGAAGTCACTCTTTCTTGCCTTCCGACCACCCAAGTTAAACCTAGCCTGTACACTTATGATTTCCCACATTCTGAATTAAGGGATCTTGATTTCTTGGCAATTTTCTGTGCGAATCCATTCATTTTGCTCTTAGCGGAATAGAAACAACCCAGGCTTTGGAGTTGAGGAGCCCAGGGTTTGAATTCAGACTCTGAAATTTACTAGCAGGTTCTCTAACTTTGTTTTAGCCTTGATAGCATCATCTGTAAAATATGATTAAAATGTCTTTCTTTCAGGGTTGTCATGAGTAAAGTTTTTAGCCCCATGCCTGGCTTACAATAGAGATTTGATAAATCCGTAGCAGCAGTGGCAGGGGGATCAGTTGCAGGAGGTAGTAGTCGTAGTAGCTGGTAGTAGTTAGCACCAGTGTTATTAGTAGTGTGGATTGGAGAGAAAATGAAACGTGGTTGGCTACTGTATTAGTTTCCTAGGGCTGTCTTGCCAAGGTACCCCAGATTGGGTGGCTTTAAACAACATGAACTTACTCTCTCACCGTTCTGGAGGTTAGAAGTCCAAAATCAAAGACCTGGCAGGACCATACTCTCTTTGAAGGCTCTAGGGAAAGATCCCCCCTTACCTTTTCCCAGGTTCTGATGGTTCCTGACAATATTTGTTGTTCCTTGGCTTATAGGTGCATCACTCCAATTTCTGCCTTCGTCTTCACATGATTTTCCTTTTGTGTATCTCTTTGTGTGTTTTCTCCTCTTTATATAAGGACACCAGTAATACTGGATTAGGGGCCATCCTACTCCAGAATGACTTCATGTTACCTAATTTTATCAGCAATAACCCTATTTTCAAATAAGATCACTTTGAAAGTACAGAGGGATAAGACTCCAGCATATCCTTATAGAGGACATAATTCAACCCATAACAACTGTTTTCCTATGTTGTGACACAGTAAGAAGTGTCTTAGGCAAGGTTATTTAAGCCCTGGTGGTGTAGTGGTTAAGAGCTCTGCTGCTAGCCAAAAGGTCGGTGGTTCAAATCCACCAACTGCTCCTTGGAAACACTATGGGGCAGTTCTACCCTGTCCTATAGGGTCACTGTGAGTCGGAACCGACTAGATGGCACCTATTAATTAACAACAATTTAAAAGAAGTAATTCAGAAAGCTCTGCAGTTATAATGGTCCATGTCTGGGGAAAATGGGATTAAATATAAATGAAAGTTGTAAGAGAAGAGATTTGAGAAGAAAATGTAGAAGA
This sequence comes from Trichechus manatus latirostris, assembly GCF_000243295.1. Lineage (NCBI taxonomy): Eukaryota > Metazoa > Chordata > Mammalia > Sirenia > Trichechidae > Trichechus > Trichechus manatus. The sequence continues at coordinate 1,057,240 of NW_004444223.1, forward strand.
ATTATAGCTTAGCAAAAAGACTTACTCATTTGAAAAGTGTCAGCTGGGAAGTTGTACAGCACACTCTAAGGGAAGTTACCTAAGATTGGGGAAAGCAGTAAGTCCTATTTTTGGTCTATGTGTTCTGCTGGAACTCATGGCTGCCCTGATGGCATTTTGGCATTCCGTAGACGGGTGGGTAAAGGAATACAGAAGACCTTTATCAACCAGGAAAGAGTATTCAAACAATACTTCAGGTGAGACAAGATGAGATGCTATTAAGTGCGGAACAAGATTTGTTTGACACTGAGAACCCCATATTTATATCTGTAGGTGCAACAATTAGAACTGTAGCTACCTCCATCCTTAAGAAATCCATCAGGTGTATTATCAGATCTATCCTTGGTTATCTACCCTTGGTTCAGATGGTAAGCATAAAACATTAGAAAACTCTACCGAATATGAATGAAACTAATGACTCTAATAGATAACTATATAAAAGGCACTCTGATAACCTAATTGCAAATTATTGTCCATTCCTCCAAGCAGTTTGGTTAGAAAACTCAGAAGGACTTGATTATTGGTTAGTTTAACTCATTGCGAATAAGCACCTCTCTCTAGATACAGCCTCTCACTCTCATTTATTACAAAATTATCTGTTTGAACAATATCAAATAGTCAATTAAATTGGAAGCTGTGAATTTTTAATCGTATCTGTATATAGTATTGGATAAGTTGAGAAAGAAGAATGTAACATGATTTCAAGCTGTATTATTGTTTTACTACCATCGGCCTTATCCTAATTTGAAAAGCAAACAAGATATAATGTTCTAAAATTTATAGTCTTACTCTTTCAGTTAACCTTCTCCTTCTTATGTTTTCAATCTTTCCTCTAACTCTTTTCATCAACACATATAGATGCTCATACACACGTTGTTGTTCTTAGGTGCCATCAAGTTGGTTACAACTCATAGCAAACCTATGCACAACAGAACAAAACACTGCCCAGTTCTGGGCCATCCTCATGATCGTTGTTATGCTCTAGCCCATTGTTGCAGCCACTGTGTAAATCCATCTCTTTGAGGGTCTTTCTCTTTTTCAGTGATGCTTTACTTACCAAGCATGACGTCCTTCAACAGGAACTTGTCCCTCCTGATAACATGTCCAAAGTATGTGAGAGGAAGTCCCGTCATCCTCGCTTGTAAGGAGCATTCTGGCTGTACTTCATCAAAGACAGACTTGTTCGTTCTTTTGGCAGTCTATGGTATATTCAACATTCTTCACCAACACCATAACTAAAAGGTGTCAATTCTTCTTTGGTCTTCTTTATTAATTTTGCAGCTTTTGCATGCATATGAGGTGATTGAAAACACCATGGCTTGGGTCAGGCGCACCTTAGTCCTTTCAACACTTTAAAGAGGTCTTTTGCAGCATATTTGCCTAATACAATATGTCGTTTGATTTTTCAACTGTTGCTTCCATGGGTATTGATTTTGGATCCAAATAAAATGAAATCCTTGACAACTTCAATCTTTTCTCCATTTATCATGATGTTACTTATGGAACAGTTGTGAGGAGTTTTGTTTTCTTTATGTAGCGGGGTAATCCATACAGAAGGCTATAGTCTTTGATCTTCATCAGTAAGTGCTTCAAGTCCTCTTCACTTGCAGCAAGCAAGGTTGTGTGATCTGTATAATGCAGGTTGTAAGGAGTCTTCCTCCAATCCTGATGCTGCATCCTTCTTCATATAGTTCAGTTTCTCAGATTATTTGCTCAGCATACAGATTGAATAACTATGATGAAAGGATAAACCCTTGACGCTTACCTTTCCTCACTTTAAACCACACAGTATCCACTTGTTCTGTTCCAATGACTGTCTCTTGATTTATGTACAGGTTCCTCATGAGCACAGTTAAGTGTTCTGGAATTCCCATTCTTCACAGTGTTATCCATAAATTGTTATGATCCACACAGTCGAATGCCTTTGCATAGTCAATAAAGCACAGGTAAATATCTTTCTGGTATTCTCTGCTTTCAGTCAGGATCCATTTGAAATTAGCAATGATATCCTTCTTTTCTAATCCTCTTCTGAATCTGGCTTGAACTACTGGCAGTTCCCTGTCGATGTACTGCTGCAACTGCTTTTGAATGATCTTTAGCAAAATTTTACTTGCATGTGATATTAATGACACTTTTCAATAATTTCTGCATTCAGTTGGATCACCTTTCCTTGGAATAGGCATAAATATGGATTTCTTCCAGTTGGTTGGCCAATTAGGTGTCTTCCAAATTTCTTGGCATAGATGAGTGAGTACTTCCAGAGCTGCATCTGTTTGTTTAAACATCTCAATTAGTATTCCGTCAATTCCTGGAGCCTTGCTTTTCACCAATGCCTTCAGTGCAGGTTGGACTTCTTCCTTCAGTGTTACTGATTCTTGATCATATACCACTTCCTGAAATGGTTGCCTATCAATCAATTCTTTTTGGTACAGTGATTCTGCATATTCCTTCCATCTTCTTTTGATGCTTCCTGTGTCGTTCAGTATTTTGCCCATAGAATTCCACAATATTGTAACTTGAGGCTTGAATTTTTTCATCAGTTCTTTCAACTTGAGAAATGCCAGGTGTGTTTTTCCTTTTTGGTTTTCTAACTCCAGGTCTTTGCACATGTCGTTAAAAAACCTTACTTTGTCTTCTCAAAATGCACTTTGAAATCTTCTGTTCAGCTCTTTTGCTTCATCATTTCTTCTGTTTGCTTTAGCTACTAGATGTTCAAGAGTAAGTTTCAGAGTCTCTTCTGACATCCATTTTGGTCTTTTCTTTCTTTCCTGTATTTTTAATGACCTCTTGCTTTCTTTGTGTATGATGTCCTTGATGTCTTTCCTCAACTCTTCTGATCTTTGTTCATTAGTGTTCCATGTGTCAAATCTACTCTGAGATGGTCTCTAAATTCAGGTGAGATATACTGTCTTAGGCTGGGTTCTCTAGAGAAGCAAAATCAGTAAAGCAGAGTAATATATACAGAGAGATTTATATCAAGGAAACAGCTCACCCAGTTGTAGAAGCTGTAACATCCAAAGTCAGTGGATTGGGATAAATGCTTCTCCTGATTCACGTAGCCACAGGGACTGGCTAACTCAAGATCAGTAGGTCGGAGAGAAGGGTTCTTGTTTACAGGCTGTGAAGACTGACAAATCAAATCCCAAGATCAGCAAACAAGACCACAAGACTTCTCCTGATTCACATAGCTGTAGGGGCTGGCTCAAATCCCAAGAACCAGAGGTCGGATGAACAGGAAGCAGCTGCAGGATCCAGAGCAAATAAAAAGCTGGAATGTCCACTTATATTCGGATGCAGGCCACATGTCAAAGAAAACTCTCTTTCAACTGATTGGCTACTCACAGCATACCCCATCATGCGGGGGCAGGGGGGGAGGATCACATATAAACACTGAGAATCATGGTCCAGTCAAGTTGACACACAATCTTAACCATCACAGTCCACCTCTTGTCAACTTGGCACCCGTACACATCTCCACAAACTATACATAATCTCTGAATAAAGACAATTACAAAGTCATACTTGCACCTAACACTATACAAAACTATCACACATACAACCAAAAATGCACTGGCTCCATTTACATCTTATATTTTATAAGTGAAGAAAATGAAAATATTTGATGCACACATACAAAACAGAAATACTCATAACAATTACAGTCCTCATTTCTGCAACTGGTCACATGACCGTAACTGGTATTTAGAACTGCCTTCTTCCACCACCCATTTCATATTCCCTTTGCCCTCAGCAAGCACCTCAGCTGGTCATGGTTCTTTACCTGGTGGAGTGACCCAAACCTTCATTCCTGAAGGGTCTGGGCAGTTAGTAGTAATGTCAGAATTAGGTTGCTGTAGTTTTCCATTGACTTTAATCACAGGGCATGGTAGTTCTAAGAGACGCCCTAAAAGATCTCCTGAATTCCAGACATACTCTTCTTTACCTCCATTATGTAATATCAATCCGATTTCCCCTTGCTAATCAGGATCAATCACATCAGCCATTATGGTAGCTCCCTTCTTTGCCTGTTGATCCAGAGGCATAAGGACCACAAAGTGGTCAGGAGGAATTCTTAGCTTCCGGTTCAATGGAATCAGTGAGGTGTCTCCAGATGGGAGCATTCCTCCCTTTAGAACTAAGACCTCTAGTCTTTCAGAGCGTAAGGTCTCAGGGACAGGAAGCAAAAATCTTGTGAGGAGGTCACTAGGGATAATAGTGAGTAGCGCCAGTCTCATTTCCACCCCTTGATTCCTGGACCCATGTATCTTGGCTATGGGAGAAACAGCACCATATATTGGACTATTGGACACTGTCTTAGAGTATATACAGCCTCCTGGAGGACATTGTCCTAACCCTGCAAGATATTGCCAGTAGTTGACACTGTAATTGTGTCTTAAGGAGGCCATTCCATTGTTCTATCAAACCAGCTGCTTCAGGATGATGGGCAACATGGTAAGACCAGTGAATTCCATGAGCATGGGCCTACTGACCCACTTCATTTGCTGTGAAGTGGGTCCCTTGATGTGAGGCAATGCTGTGTAAGATACCATGATGGTGGATAAGACATTCTGTAAGTCCACAGATGGTACTTTTGGCAGAAACATTGCATGCAGGGAAGGCAAATCCATATCCAGAGCAGGTGTCTAATCCACTAAGGACAAAACGCTGCCCTTTCCATGCTGGAAGTGGTCCAAAGCAATCATCTTGCCACCAGGTTGCTGGCTGATCACCTCAAGGGATGGTGCCATGTCGGGGACTCAGTGTTGGTCTCTGCTGCTGGCAGGTTGGGCACTCAGCAGTTGCTACGTCCAAGTCAGCCTTGGTGAGTGGAAGTCCATGTTGCTGGGCCCTTTCATAACCTCCATCCCTGCCACCATGGCCACTTGTTCATGATCCCATGGAGGAATGACGGGAGTAGCTGGGCAAAGAGGATGACTGGTTTCCATAGAACGTGTCATCCTATCCACTAGATTGTTAAAATCATCCTCTGCTGAGGTCACCGTTTCATGAGCATTCACATGAGACAATTCTTTGGCCCATTCAGAGAGGTCTATCCACACACGTCTTCCCCAGAAATCCTTGTCTCCAATTTTCCAATCATGTACTTTCCAAGTCCCTGACTATCCAGTCAAACCATTGGCCACAGCCCATGAATCAGTATATAATTGCACATCTGACCATTTCTCCTTCCAAGAAAAGTGAACACCCAGGTGCACTGCCCGAAGTTCTGCCCATTGGGAGTATTTCCCTTCACCATTGTCCTTCAGGGAAGTCCCAGAAAGGGGCTGTAGTGCTACCACTGTTCATTTTCGAGTGGTGCCCACATATCACGCAGAACCATTTGTAAACCAGGCACGAGCTTTCTCTTCTTCAGTCAACTGATCATACGGAACTCCCCAAGAGGCCATAGGTGCAGACTGGGAGATGGAATGTAATGTGACAGGAGTGGAGACCATGGGTATTTGGGCCACTTCCTCAAGCAACTTACTTGTGCTTTCAGGTCGTGCTCAGGCCCATCTCATATATACCACTTCCATTTAATGAAGAAGTGCTGCTGTGCATGTCCAACTTTATGACTCTGTGGGTCAGAGAACACCCAGTTCATGATGGACACTTCAGGCCACATGGTGACTTGGTGTCCCATGGTTAAGCATTCAGTCTCTACTAAGGCCCGGTAACAAGCCAAAAGATGTTTCTCAAAACGGAAGTAGTTATCTGCAGAGGATGGCAGGGCTTTACTCTAAAATTCTAATGGTTTGCGCTGTGATTCACCAATATACGGGCCTGCCAAAGACTCTAAACAGCATCTCTATCTGCCACTGATACTTTAAGCACCGTTAGATCAGCTGGATCATATGGCCCAAGTGGCAGAGTGGTACAGCAGCCTAAACCTGTTGCAGAACCTTCTCTTGTTCTGGGTCCCACTCAAAACTAGCAGCTTTTTGAGTCACTTGATAAATAGGCTGGAGTAGCACACACAAATGAGGACTATGTTGCCTCCAAAATCCAAAGAGGCCCACTAGGCTTTTTGCCTCCTCTTTAATTGTGGGAGCAGCAAGATGCAATAACTTATCCTTGTCTTTAAAAGGAATATCTCAAGCCCTGGCCCAGAGGGCTTCACTGGAGAATTCTACAAAACATTTACAGAGGAGCTTGTACCAGTACTACTCAAGCTATTTCAGAGGATAGAAGAGGAAGTAACACTTCCAAACTCATTCTATGAAGCCAGCATAACGCTGATACCACAACCAGGCAAAGACGTCACAAAAAAAGAAAATTACACACCAATAACTCTCATGAATATAGATGCAAAAATTCT
>NW_004444223.1:1063697-1069658 GCF_000243295.1 Trichechus manatus latirostris
TCATAAAACAGCATGTATACTACTGTTTCATGAGAAAATATTTGTTCTGTAAGCCTTCACCTGAAGTACAATAAAATATATATTAAAAAAAAGGAATATCTCAACAAGCCCCACTCCACTGGACCACTAGAAATTTCACTTAGGTGGAAAGTGCCTGAATTTGTATGAGATTAATTTCCCACCCTCTAGCACACAAATGTTTTACCAATAAGTCCAGAGTCATTGACACTGCTTCCTTACTAGGTCCAATCAGCATAATGTCATTGATATAATGGACCAGTGTGATGTCTTGTGGAAGAGAAAGGCAATCAAGTTTCCAGCGGACTAAATTATGACATAGGGCTGGAATATTGATGTAACTCTGAGGTAGACAACTGAAGGTGTATTACTGGCCTTGCCAGCTGCAGGCAAACTGCTTCTAATGGTCCTTTGAAACAGGTGTGGAGAAAAAGGCTTTAGCCAGATCAACAGCTACATACCAGGTACCAGGAGATGTATTAATTTGCTCAAGCAATGAAACTATATCTGGAACAGCACCTGCAATTGGAGACACTACCTGGTTTAGTTTTAGATAATTTACTGTCATTCTCCAAGATCCGTCTGTTTTTTCACAGGCCAAATAGGGGAGTTGAATGGGGTTGTGGTGGGAATCACTACCGCTGTATCCTTCAAGTCCTTGATGGTGGCAGTAATCTCTGCAATTCCTCCAGGAATGCAGTATTGCTTTTGGTTTACTATTTTCTTAGTAGGGGCAGTTCTAATGGCCTCCACTTGGCTTTTCCTATCATAATAGCCCTTACTCCATTTGTCAGGTATCCAATGTGGGGGTTTTGCCAGTTGCTGAATTATCTACTCCAATTATTCATTCTGGAACTGGGGAAATCACTACAGAATGGGTTCAGGGACACACTGGACCTACTGTGAGACAGGCATGAGCCAAGACTCCATTAATAACTGACCTTCATATGTTCCCATTCTGACTGGTGGGCCACAGTGACATTTTGGTCTTGACTCCATCCTCGTCATTAAGGTTAACCCTATTTTGAGGAGGCAACTCTTCCCCACTCATATTTGGAGTGACTTCCAACCTAGGGGACTCATCTTCCAGCACTTATATCAGACAATGTTCCTCTGTTATTCGTAAGGTTTTCACTGAATAATTTTTTTCAGATGTAGATTGCCAGGTCCTTCTTCCTAGTCTGTCTTAGTCTGGAAATTCAGCTGAAACCTGTCTGCTGTGGCTGACCCTGTTGATATTTGAATACCAGTGGAATAGCTTCCAGCATCACAGCAACACGCAAGCCCCCACAACAGGACAAACTGACAGATGCATGGGGGCATACACACATAACCCTCTGCAATTACCTGTCTTCATCCCTGCTTTTATCTATTCCCGGTATCCCCATTTGTGTTTGTGTGTCCTTATATGTTGAAATTATATCCGTATCCTCACCTCCATTTTATTTGTAAATCCACTTCAATCTGATTTTGGCTATATGTGTTTTTCACTGACATCACTATAAATCACTTATTCATTCATTCTACACATTGGTTATAACTTCTATGTTGTAGATACTATGGATATAAAATGAATTGACACTGTTTTTGACCTCAGAGAGTTTGTAGTTTAATGGGAAAAACTGATTTTTCTTCAATTCTATTATTGACTACTCTTCCACCATCTATGTCTATGCTCCTCTCTAATTCATTCAACATGCTTTTGGGGTCTGTGATATTCCAAGCATGTTAAGTGATGGATGGCTGGTACCTGCATCTTTGTACAGTCAAGCTTCTCATGCTCCATCCTCCAGCTCTGATTCTAGAATTGCTTCCTACTTGCTACTCTCTGCTCTCTATGCTTTTCTGAGAAGGTTGCTCAGAATATGACTGGGCTGCCTTGATGCTTTTTATCTTCTTATTGTTGTTGTAAAAATATATACAACACAATGTTTACCATTTCCGCATTTTTTCACGAGTACAATTCAGTGAGACCAATTACATCAGTCATGTTGTGCAGCCATCACCAATATCTGTTGCCACATTTTCCATCCCCATAAACAAAAACTCAATACTACCTAAACAAAGACTTTCCCCTTTTCTTGTCCCGCCTGTCATCACTATTAAACTCTGATCTCTATGTATTCACCTATTGTAGGGATTGCATATTGGTGAGATCATATAATATTTGTCCTTTTATGATTGAATTATTTCACTCATCATAATGTTTTCAAGGTTCATCCAGGTTGTGACACTTATCAGGACTTCAATACTCTTTATGGCAGAGTAGTCTTCCATTGCATGTATATACCACTTTTTTTTTTTCCATTTATCTGTTGATGGATATTTGCCTGGATACTTCTCTTATGATTCCTGAGAAACAGACTTCACAGGCTTGGTAAGGACACTAGGCCCCCTGTTGACAAGTATGCAAATGCTGCACAACAAATCAAAAAGCAGGTGGAAGGGGTTGCCATTCTGTATATTTCTTTCAGAGCAAAAACACACCCAAACTCAAGCAGAAGTTTTTGTTATAAATAGTGTGACTGGCTCCAACATGCTACCAAGTTGGAAGCACTAGAACAGAGGAGATAGAAGAATTAAAAGATATTGCTGGATTAAGAAAATATTTTAAAGCAAATTGGATAAATTGGAGAATGACTAATAATTGTATTTCTCATTCCTGGGTTATCAAATTTTAAACTTGGAACAGGCAAGTTGTTCTTGACTTTATATTATAAACCCTTTAAAGTTTGATACCAAGTTACTATTTTTCACTTTTTAAAGGCTTGCTATGTCCTTATTAATCAACTGACTTCAATGGAAATGTAAGAAGTGACTAACAGTAAAAAAAAAAAAAAATTAAAAATAAAAGATTATTTTCTCTCTTTTATGTTAACATTATCATGAAAAAAATCAACCACATACCCTTGACTTTATGGATTAATATAATTTTTGTGCAAGAATTTTAAAGCAAAATTACCTAGCCCAATTCCGCTTTTCTACTCTTTCCACTGCAATGAAATTGAATTTGTAAATAAGGAAGTAGAGTGTAGTCATTATTTTTGCTAAGCTATCAAGTTGTAATGCAAAAGTATTAAGTGGTTTCTAGTTAGAACTTCGAGTTTCTAACAACGTTGTGATTAAACAGTTATCATAGTGTAGTAAAGTATATTCTACAACTATAAAATTGTGATTATGGAATTCTACCTCAGCCTTATAAACTTGGCCTGTCTAGTCTAAAAACTGAAAAGGACAGACTAACAGTCTTTACTAAACATAAAATAAAAGATTTTTATTTCTATCCATTTTTAAATTTCCAATCTGTCATAGACCTATAATTTGGTAATATCTAATAAAAGTGAATTACTAGAAAGAGGAAAAAAAAGACAAAATACAAGCAATTTCTATTATTATTAGATTATACACGTATAATTTTATTTTGTCAATTTGCTATAAAAATATCTAAACATTCTCAATTTTTATACTTAATTGACAAAAAGTAGTCATGAACAGTCTGTGAACTGTCAGTGATTCACATCACACTTTGAGTAGCTTGCATGAGAATAGTGATTTCTAATGTTCCCTTCAGAATTAAAATTTTATGATGTTAAAACACTGATTAGCAAACAAATGGAATTAAGTAACTTAAAATTTTAAAGCAATATTTTTTACTGCCATTTTTTAGTATCTGAAAAAAAACTTTAAAATTTCGTGGATTGCATGAATTTATATTAATGGGCACTGAAAAAGCTTATAAGTTCGAAGGAAAAAGCTCAACTTTGGAAAAGGTTATAAATGGTTCACTAATGATGTCTTTTCAGTGTTATAATTTAAATCTTAATAAAAGGTTAAGACTACCAGAACAGCATAAGGTTATGCTTGCAGAAAATCTATTTTGAAACACAGTATGAAAAATTAATTTGAATCAGTATTAAAAAATTCAAAGTTACCTTTTTCAGTGAAAGAAAAACAGTAGCTATTAGATTTAAGGAATAAATATACCCTTGAAGTACATTTTATACAGAATGAATTCCACGGATTAATGTTGAGAAAAATGTTCATCAATAGAAGAAAAAGTGTTAAAATCTTTACCCCAGTTGCTACCCACATTTTCAATCCAGGATCCAATCAAGTGTCACAGAACTTGCATTTGATAATTATGTCTCTTAGTTCTTTTCAGTCTAGAACAGTTTCTTGCTCCTTTCCCTTTCCACAAGGCATTTTTTTTTTTTTTTTTTTTTTTGAGTGCAGGCCAGTTATCTTGTCACTCATCAGGATCTAAAATTTATATATTTGCACGTTTTTCTACCCACAATGGATTGCGAGCTTTACAAGGGCAGGAACTTTGTGTTGTTGATTCTCCATCCTCAGTATCTGGCGCATAGTCAGAGCTCAGTTAATAATGTTCAGTAAACTGATGAATGGAAGCAAACGTGAAACAACTGTAACACTCAGTTTCTTTCAATTGTGAAGACACAGAAAAACATTCAGAAATACTCAGGAACTCAGGAAAAGCAACACCTATAAGTACCTCTTTGGAAAATACAAGCAAATAAACAAAATTGACAATAAAATGAAACCAAACAAGAGATGAATTTAATAAGGAACTCTGGAATGGACAGGCCATAGTATAATGGATTCATGGTGTATTTTAGATCGGTACAAAAACAAAATACTTGTGGAAATCGTGGTTACACAAGAGAATATAAACGCTATGTGTCTATATGCCTTGGTATTGTAAAATTAAGAATCTTCAAAATCAAAGAGGATAGGATATGTGGGGAGAGGAAATGGGTAGAAGCTTAAATGGGGTTATTTCCTCTTATTTAGCAGGGTAATCAACCAAGTCTCTCTATTGTTAAACCATTTAGTTTTAAAAAGGCACCAACTTTTAGGTTTTCATAATGTTTTTAATTAGCTTTAGAGGGATCTTCTTGTATTTATTGCCTTCAGTTTGAAGGAAATATTATTTGAAATTTAGCAATTCTTTTACATTTTTGCCTAAATTCAAAAAAAATTAATATTTTTTGATTAAAACAATGTATCTTGTGATTTTTCTTAAAATATACACTATATTTTTCTTAAATTATATATTTTTATTAAAATATACATTATACTTTACATAACCTATTATTTGTTATACATCATATACAGAGAAAGAGAGGAGAGAGAGATATATAAAATCTGGATTAAATCAATCTTCAATTTCTATTTCTGAGGTGGTTTAAAAAATTTCTCCTTTGTACTTTCATGTATTGTTTGAATATTTCTTATAAGCCCGTTATTTTCATAAAACAAAACAATTACTCCAAAAAATTAAATGTATGAGCATAATTTTCTGAAAATAATCAGGAGATACTTGGAGATATTGGTTGTCCAGATTATATAGGCAATCATCTCTTTTAAAAAGTCAAACGCTATATATTTAAAGGATTCCACAAGCATTTTTATTATTTCTAATGGTATTCAAATGATGATATTCTAAAAACACTACCTAATAATCTGGAAATATGGAAAAATGTTCACCTAATTGTATTGATCATTGATATTTTTGGCTCTACAGAATAGTAACATAATAGTAACCAATAATATTTTAACCTAAATTTTATTTCCTCCAAAATACAGTGAAACTGATTGTCTGCCCTATCAATTGCTTCCTTTTGAACTTCCAGCAAGAAAATTTATCACTTAATAAAAGATAATTGAAAGTGAAGAAAATTAGAAGAAAATATAAATTATATTAGGTCTCTTATTTCTTTGGTTTTAATTAAATAAAATACATTTTTAATACTTGAGAACAGGTATGTGTTATTAAATTTCTTTTTCAACAATTGTCGTGGTTTGAATTATGTCCCCCAAAAAATGTGTGTATCAATTTGGCTAAGGCCGTGATTCCTGCCTGGTATTGTGTGATTTTCATGTTGTAAGCCTGCCTCTATGATGTTAATGAGGGAGGATGGG
>NW_004444223.1:1069831-1079901 GCF_000243295.1 Trichechus manatus latirostris
GGGGGAACACTGATGAGAAGGCCGACAGAGAGAAAAAGCTTCCCCTGGAGCTGACGCCCTGAATTTGGACTTCTAGCCTACTTTGACTGTGAGGAAATAAACTTCTCTTCATTAAAACCATCCACTTGTGGTATTTCTGTTACGGCAACACTAGATGACTAAAACAACAATGATAGTAAATGTTACTGATTGAATATTATACTAACTAAAAAGAGACTGTAGGGAGTTGTAATGAGAGGGAGAGAGAGAGAACAGGAAGAGAGAGCTAGCACTTTTTTGTTCTGCATTCCATGGATAAGGGAACGTTTTGTTACCGACATGCATTTTAAAATCCCTTTGGCAAGCATCCTTTCACGGGCGATTTACCAATATTCAAACATTTTATGGCCTTCAGTACTCTCCAAAAGAAACAGATTCCTTTAAATTATTGTGTTCTTCAAAAGAGCTTAGCCCCTCCACACTCCCCTGCTTGGCTCTGGATGCAGTTAAAACAAGATAAAGACGAACAGAATTTAGGACAACTGATGTGATACACCTATTAAAGTCAAACCAGATGGTCCCCTGCCTGCTCTCAAGTCATCATCAGATTATCTCACTCTCATGCCTAAAACCTTCCTATTACTTCTCATGACTTTTATAATGAAGCCATGTTCCTTACCAGAGCCCACAGGGCTCTGCACCATCCCATCTCTGTCTATTTCTCCTCCATCTAGTCCTTACAACCCATTTCACTGAGATCCACCTGCTTGATTTTTTTCCTCTTCTTCAAATGCCCAATCTTGTTGCTGCCTCTGAGGCTTCTCCCTGGAGCACTTCCCCCATGCTTTCACGGGCCTTTTCATCTCTCAGACTTCAGATTAGATACATCTCCTCTAGGGTACCTCCCTTATCACTCCTTCCTCCTGTCAGTCTCTATCTATATTCCACTATCCACCTTGATTTCCTTGATAGCCCTTGAAGCTATTTGAAATGCTATCATTTTTAACTTTTGTCTACTTGTTTCGTTTCTGCCTTCCCCCAGTAGAATAACAGCTCCAAGAGAGTAGGAACTTTGCCTCTACTGTTTATTTAGCACATGTTGTTTTTGTTGTTACATGCTGTGGAGTCGGTTCCTACTCATAGAGACCTCATACCAAAAAACCAAACCAAACCCATTGCCATCTAGTCAGTTCTGACTCATAGTAACCCTATAGGACAGACTAGAACTGCCCCATAGGGTTTCCAAGGAGGAGCTGGTGGATTTGAACTGCTGACCTTTGCAGTTAGCAGCCATAGCTCTTAACCAGTGTGCCACCAGGGTTCCATGTAGCAACCCCATAGTATGTGTTAATGGAGCCCTGGTGACGCAGTGGTTAACAGCTCGACTGCTAACCAAAGGTCAGCAGTTTGAATTCACCAGCCCCTCCTTGGAAACCCTATGGGGCAGCTCTACTCTGTCCTATAGGGTCGCTATGAGTTGGAATCAATTCTACGGCAGTGGGTTTGGTTTGGTTTGGCTACATGCTTAATGGAGCCCTGGTGGCGCCTTGGTAAATAACTTGGCTGCTAACCAAAAGGTTGGCAGTTGGAAGCCACCAGCCACTCACTGGAAAACTTATGAGGCGGTTCTACTCAGTCTTATAGGGTCGCTATGAGTTAATTTTATTTTTATTTGGATGTGCCTAATAAAGAAAAAAGAAAAGTCAGACAACCTGAAAATACTCTCTGAAAGTCTTTATAGTTACCATCCTGAGATGGGGGGGGCGGTGTTGGGGAGCAGTGTTTATACAATAAAAATCAAAACCAAACCCTTTGCCATCGGGTCGATTCCGACTCATAGCAACCCTGTAAAACTGGCTTTTGACTAAATTTGTGAAATATATCTGCCTTAAAATAAGATTTTTCTATCTACTAAATGACTTTTATTTGTTGTATTAGATGCTGTTGTTCGACTTCAACTCATAGCAGTCCCATGTGACAGAGTAGAATTGCCCCATTGTGTTCTCTAGGCTGTAATCATTCCGGGAGCAGATTGCCAGGTCTTTGTCTTGTGGAGTAGCAGGGTAGGTTCGAACCACCAACCTTTTGGTTAGCAGCTGAGCCCTTAACCATTGTGCCATCAGAACTCCTTTACTTTTATTTAATGGTCTATAATTTACCACAAAAATATCTTTATTGGCTATTTACATGTTTCTAATCTATTGAATATATTTAACTTTATATCATACATATCACTCTTATATTTAGTATGTCAGTATAAATACTGCCCTAATCAATAGACATTGGAAACTAAGGATATGATTAAAAGCAAAGGCTATCATGCAGAGTGTAAGAGAAAAGGAATACATGGTAACATTTCTATTTTGCATTCTTACGCTCACACTGGAAACCCTGGTGGCACACTGGTTAAGACCTACAGCTGCTAACCAAAAGGTCAGCAGTTCAAATCCACCAGGTGCTCCTTGGAAACCCTATGGGACAGCTCTACTCTGTCCAATAGGGTCACCCAGATAAAATAAACATATATATAATTAGAAACATTATATAACAGCATCATTGAATGGAATCAGGTCATTTTAAAAAAGGTATGCTAACACTTTTAATATCAGGTCAGAGTTTTAAAAAAGGCTTGTTTTTTATATATTTATATACTTCTAAATGACACCAAAAACAATTTTGTGAGAGGGGAAAAAAAAAAGATCTGCTCCTTTTCTTACATGAAAATGTTTCTGAACTTTAATTACAAAAATCATGATTAATTTTTTAAATATCAATTAACTACAACATAATTGGTAGCTCTCGATCATCAGTAATTCAAGTAAAAACTGGAAGAAATAAACATTTAGTTCAACACTAATTGCAGCAACCAGCAGAGCACAAGGTTGTTCTTTATATTTTCTCTCCATATCCTAATACCTTGAGGGACTCAGAACTTTTAAGACTAAGACACTAGGGAACCAAAACTGAGGTCAAAGAAGTCTCCCTAAGAATGAGCAAGGAATAGCAAGTGGTGGCCCTTCAGAGTTAGACGTTTTGGTTTTCTCACTCTTTTTGATAAGAAGAAAACAAATTAATTCATCTTTATAACTTTATCTATGTTTGCTTGTATGGTGCCACCACCAGGCATGCCAGCTTCTGCGAAAAACGGACTAACGCTCCAGATGTAGGCCCTGGCCGTGGTTTCTGGCTCCTTCCTTTTACTCAAAAATGGCTGTCTTCATGGCCTGATTGCTCTCTGGTTGTTTTCTGTCTGAATTTTGCCTCTCTACCCCATCAAGTTGCCTCAGAGGCACTGTTTGCCTGGCTTTTGATTTCCATGTTGCCCCTGGACACATCATTGGGTCAGGATTGACTCCATTTCCTGCAGTCTCAGGTCAGGCTCGGCTGACAGGCTCAGCATGCGTTTCGAGCTTATCAGGGACGGTAGGGCAGTCATAATCAAACCTTTCACAGAGGTGACAAAGTCAGAAATTTTAAAACTAAGTAATTATTGTTATTATTTAGAAAAACAGTAACATTTAGCTCAATTCTTCCTCTGTTCATTGTGGGCTAAACTAGGTATGGTCCTAATGGAGAAGGTGAAATTTGAGCTGAACCTTAGAAAGGGTAGGATGAAGTCAGGCATAAGGGAGTGATAGTGCTTGTCAGATGGAAGCAAATTTAACAGCCAAGGCACAGCATGAGCAAAACACATTCATCAGGCAATTTTAGGAGACCTGCCTCTTTCAAGGTTGCAAAGTTAGACTTGGTCAACTTGTGAGGCATTTTGAATGCCAGCCTTTTGATCCTCCTATAAATCACTTTGGTTTTTTACCCAAATGATAGTCTGCAGCTTAGCCACATCATAATCACCAACTTGCTTCTTTAAAAATGCAAATACTTGGGACCCACATAGACCTACTATATGGGAATCTCTGAGGTTAAAGCCAAGGAATCTGGCTTTGGATCAAGTTCACCAGTTCATTCTTTTGCTTGAGAGTAAATACTATAATCATTTTGAAAATTTTCTTAAATGTTAAAACTTGGTATGTAAAACAGATACAAGCTCGATTTGCATGGTTTCTGTGTATGTGTATGTGTGTGTCTTGGAACCCTTAGGACTCTCACTTAGAAAACCAATGCTGTACTAAATTGTAATAAATGGGGAAATCACAGAGGAGTGTCGTAATGACATGGAATTTTTAGAAGATTAAACCCAATTCCAAGTCATACTGAGCCTATAGGACAGAACAGAACTGTCCCATAGGGTTTCCAAGGCTGAAATGTTTATGGAAGCAGACTTCCACATCTTTCTCCTGTGGAGCAGCTGGTGTGTTTGAACTGCCAATCTGTTAGTTAGCAGCCAAGCACTTAACCACTGGGTCACCAGGGTTCCTTTTTAGAAGATTAATCAGTTGTTAAGTTGTGAAATGGGTTTGAAGAGGAAGTGACAAGATAGAAGAAGACCAGCTGGAAGCTAATGTAGCAGATATTAATTTACAACCTCAAAATCAAATTTTGAAAAAATGCCAAGTGACTTTATTTTCTTTGAATCAATTAAATCTGACTTCATGGCCCCCAGAGAACTGAGGCAATGGTAAATTGATCACAATCACCTTTGGACATCTCTTTCCAAACTCACCCCATATCTGAGAGAAGGTCCTGGAATCTAAGGTAGTGTGATATTTTCAGAAAAACTCCTCTTGTTTTACTCTACCCATATTACTGCCAGTAAGTTCATAGACAAGTCCACATGGTGCCTCCAGTCCAATAGCTTTGGGTGTCAGCAAAAATGGCAGAGTAAGGATTTCTGAAAATTCTCCAGAAAAGCAATGAGAAATCTGACAAAAATAATCAGAATCAACTTTTTAAAAACTCTGTAAATTAGCCAAAGGCTTGAAGCCAGATGGGGAGTATTAATTTAAAATAAACCAAAAAAATACTGCTGAATCTTGGTAGTAACAGAGAACTTCGTGGCGTTTTAATTTGCCCAAGTACCATCCACCGCTATCCACAGCAGCCTAGAAAACAATGGCCTACATTCACAATGAAAACGAGTAGGCTGGAAGCCACCAGAGGGAGGCCAGCACCCTTTCAAAGTTCATTTCCAAAGAATTGTCATTATTTGTCTTGTCTAGCGGCTTCCCTGGAAGATCCCATTTGTCAGGGCTATATACATTTGACCTGACTCAGATTTCACCCAGTGTGAAGTCTTTTACTTCTCCTTCCACCCCCAAAAGGCTTTCTGTGGGGAATGTTACTAAAATCAATCACAGGCAATTATTTACTTTGTGTCTCCTGAGGCAGTGGATAACAGTTGAGGAAAACAATAGCTGAATCAAATAGTTTAAAAGGAAAATCTGAGGAATGAGATACTCATAAACTCAACTAACCCATTGCTGTCGAGTCGATTCTGACTCATAGCAACCCTATAGGACAGAGCAGAACTTCCCCCCATAGGGTTTCCAAGAAGCAGCTGATGGATTCAAATTGCCAATCTTTTGGTTAGCAGCTGAGCTTTTAACCACTGTGCCACCAAGGCTCCAAGATACTCAAAGGGGGCTCTAAAAAGCTTCAATATGTTCTTGGGAATCTAGAAGGCCACTTGCACATATAGGGTTGTGTTTATGATGTCCCACTTTCAGGTCATATGGACTGATGACAGTAATATTTGAGATCTTTTAAACTGAACTGAAGAAGAAGTTTTTGTTGGCACTTTGTGCTCTTAAGAGTAAAGTAGTAGGTATTTTCTTCTCTCTTTTTTTCTATATTTTTCTTTATTAGTTATTTTATTTAAAAAGTACTGAAGAGGAATCTGAGAGAGATGGTGGTGGTGATGTGGTTTCTGAGTCTCCTGAAATGTTGCTCTCCACAAAAAGTCAGAAAAGCTAGGATAGTAAAACCAAAAACACACAGGCAATATCTACAGAAAAATTAGATGACCAAATATCCCCAATAACTCCAATATACAAGTGGATGGGAACAAACCAAAGATAATAAAAGGACCCATTTCCTATATTAACTCTTCAGGAGAAAGTGAGGGGAGACTAAGACTTCTTTAGGCTCTGTGAGCTGGACAATTCCAAATTAGCAGGCCAATTTGAAAACAGCAGTTGAAAGGGGGACTACTGCAGACTCTAATTCATGGGTAAGTGCAAGGGAGCTGTGAGAGGTCAGGTGTTGAGTCGGTTGGTCCCTTATGAACTCAAAACTAACCAATTGAAACCCATTCCAGGAAAATATCTTGCATTGAGGAGAAAATGCTGAAAGCATAATCCAAATTGAGTAGGGGGGGAAAGTCAGGAAAGAAAGAAAAGAGGAAGTCCAGACAAAGGTAGGAGATGTCAGAAATTATGAGGTCATATTTGTAAACTTCCTTATAAAAATAGAAGAGGGAGCCCTAGAGACATGATACTGGACTGTCCTAATCCACACTGCCTTCCTTATATTTCCCTTTAAAAAAATAACTTAAACATAAGCAATTGGAAAAAATTATAGTTGAATCTTATGGAAATTATCATAGAAAAAAGTATGAATGTGATCTCTAGATAAAATAAAGGTACTTTAGAAAGATATACTCACATAATAGATGAAAACTCTAGCCAAAATTTTCAAAACAAGTTGAAATTTTAAAAACACTAAAAGAAATAAAAGATTAGCATAGAACTGTCAAAGAGAGAAAATAATAGCAGGCATCTTGCTTTAATTTTGTTTTTTTGTTTTTTCACCCAGGAAACCAAATATTAACTGCAAAGAAGTTCCTGACCAGGATTAATCCCGCCAGTGACTTTTCTTTCACCCAATGTTGCTAGTCTTTTCTTCTCTGTTCCAAGCCCTGGCTTGCTGAATTTCAATTTCAAAATATATGGCTGGGTGGGGGGCAAGAGATCATCTTGTGACCTGATATCACTTAACCTCAGTAAAAGAGGGAGGGCAGAGTTAAATCAATCATGTTAAGATTAGACAAACATTGATCTTCTATATTTCTCCCTCCTCTTCGCTTTATCAGCCTCATTGTACTTAGCTTCTAGCCATTTGCTTTTCTGGAATCAAAGTGGTCTCCCTATATGCATATAGAATAACTGCTCAGAATAAACCTTATGTTCAAATTTCTTTGAGATTTTATCATTTTTAACAAAACAGAATTAGAAAAACTCACAAATGAGTTTGGAGGGCATAAGATTTGGAAAGGAAGATAATGAAAGAATTAAAATAAAAATCACTCCAAAGTTGAAGACCAAGTCAGAGATCACAAAATCAAATAAAAATTACAAATAGTGCCAAAGAGAAATAAAATGTAAAAAGGAGAAGATTCAAAATAAATAACAAAAGAGATAGAAAGGATTTGAGAGAAAATGCTAGCTAGAAAGAAGATCCAACATATGTGTATCAGGAGTCACTAAAGAAGAACCCCAAAGCAATAGGACAGAATAAATATTAAATGTTATAACTTATGAAAACTTTCTTGAAATTTAAAAGAAAAATATTTGAAACTACATTAAAAGGTCATGCTACATACTTGAGGCACATTAACTCAAAACAGCCAATATTAAAACATATTCTAGTAAAACTACTGGACCTAAAGCAAAGGAAAGAATACCTTGAGAATTCAGGTACCAAGACCAAGTCTTTCATAACAGAAAGAAAAAAAATCGACTTTAGACCTTTCCAAGGTCCCTGGGTGGTGCAAATTTTTCTGGATCAGTGTTTTATGCCAGAATACAGTGGGATAACATATGTAAGATTTCAAGAAAAAAATTGTCAGTCAATAATTTTTTATCAAGTCAGTTTGACCTTCTTCAATAAACAGACAAACCATGAGGAATATGAAATAACTTAAAAAATATTGTTACCATGAGAACTTCCTGAGGAACACATTAGAGAAAAGGCTTCAAAAAATCAAAATGACGAGAACTGCATAAGCATAAAGACTGGTTATGGGCATAAAATTTATATTTATATGTGTAGCTAAGACTAACTGATGGTTATAAGAGAGATAGTAGGAGGACAGGGCCAAGATGGCAGAGTAGTCAGATGCTTCCTGTGGTCCCTCTTACAACAAAGACCCAACCAAAAAAACAAGTGAATCAATTATATATGACAATCCAGGAGCCCTGAACATCAAAGGCAAAGTTGAGGAATCAGACTGTGTGGAAAGGGGAGGGAGAGACGGTTCAGAAGCAGCGAAGAGTTACCAGACCTGACTGGGCAGGAACCAGTAGCTTGCAGGCTGGATCAGCTTGCATGCACAGTAAGGCAAACAGTGGCGCTGTGGAGGTGTTTTCCGCATTGGGAGAGACCGAGAAGCAGAGAGTCTACTCAAGCCTCCAGAACGAGTGAAAAGCAGCATTCAATCGGCAAATGATAAGTACATGCATCTAACCTACCGCACAGATTGAAAAACACCCTCTTTGGGAAAAACCTCTCTCCCATTTACCTGCCCCCTCCCCGCTCTGCACCGGGTCCCAGCCAGTGCCAGAGATTGCCATGTCCCCTGGCTGGAAGTAGGACTCGTCACTCGACCTGAGCCATTCTTTCAGCTTTGGAGAGGGAACAAATTAACAAACAGGAAAAAAATAATCTGCCAGCTCCCGTAAGCAGAGAACTCAGGGCAGGCACAGCTCCTTTGCCTAGGCCTTTCACCCCTGCATAGACCTGTGTGAGCCCATTTCAGTGGCGTAGGCCCTCATTAGCACAGTACAACAGAGTATATACCTGAAGCTTAACTTCAACTGTATCAGCTATATGGTGGAGTGGCGGGTTCATGACATTTGACAATGCTCTGCCGTTAAGCAGGGTCCTCACTACCCACTTCAGGGGCCTGAGGACTGGTGGCTCCACCCACACCAGCTAGCCACCTGTGACAAGGGTCCAAGAATAAGTGGCACCTCCCAGTCCTTACAACCACCAGCACTGGGTGTCCATAGACTGGCTACAAAAATCTACCCACCTACTCGCTTTAGGAAAGAGGGACACACATTCCTCCCACTCGGGGGCAGCTGTCACCCCCCTGACTTGCTCAGCACATGATCCTATACTACAGCCAGACACCTGTGCCTACTCTAATCACCCCTGCCTGTCTGGGATTGTAGGTGAGAGCTTGCACCACATACTTGGTGACCAACTACCTAGACACCTGAACTGAATCCATAAAAGAAAAGTAAATGGACTCCTGGCCTCACGTACCTAGTAACAGATCTAACCACCTGGTGACAGGCCTTTAGAGCTTCAAAAGTGCCAATAATCAGATTAGCTCTGTGACCAGCCTATTTGGGCATATCAAAACAAGAAGCTAGGAAACAGTAAGCAAACATAAAATAAATAAATGTAATAACTTATTGAGGCTCAGAGACAACAGTCAATATCAAATCACTTGAAGAGGCAAACAATGATGGCTTCAGCAAGCTTCCAAAACAAAGAATTAAAAAATCTTCCAGAGGAAGAGAATCTCTTGGAATTATGACAGGTAGAATACAAAAGATTTAACATACAGAACTCTTCAAGAGATCAGGAAGGAAATCATGCAAAATTCAGGACAACCAAGGAACATACAGACAAAGCAATACAGGAATTTAAGAAGATTAGAGAGAGCATAATGACAAATTTAATAGGCTGAAAGAATCCATAGAGAGACAGCAAACAGAAATCCGGAAGATTAACAATAAAATTTTGGAATCAGACAACTCAACAGCAAGTCATAGGAGCAGAATTGAGGCAACAGAAGTCAGAATTAAGAGACTGAAGATAAAGCATTTGACACCAACTTACTTGAGGAAAAATCAGACAAAAGAATTTTTAAAAATGAAGAAACCCTAACAATTATGTGGAACGCTATCAAGAGGAATAACCTACGAGTGATTGGAGTACCAGAACAGGGGGGATAACAGAAAATACAGAAAGAATTATTGAAGACTTATTGGCAGAAAACTCCCCTGATATTGTGAAAAATGAGAAGATATCTATCCAAGATGCTCATCAAACCCCACATAAGGTAGATCCTAAAAAAAAGTCACCAAGTGTCACGGTTTGAATTATGTCCCCCAAAAAATGTGTGTATCGATTTGGCTAAGGCCATGATTCCTGGTACTGTGTGATTTTCCTGTATGTTGTAA
>NW_004444223.1:1082483-1094978 GCF_000243295.1 Trichechus manatus latirostris
AATCAAAACATTAACCCTGCAACTCAAACAAATAGAAAGAGAGAAGCAAAAAAAGCCCTTGGGTACCATAAGAAAGCAAACAATAAGAATTCTAGCAGAATTAAATGAAATAGAGAATAGAAAAACAATTGAAAAAGTTAACAAGACCAAGAGCTGATTCTTTGAAAAGATCAACAAAATTGATAAACCATTGGCCAAACTTAAAATAGAAAAATAAGAGAGTAAGCAAATAACCCCCCCAAAAAATGAGATGGGCAATATCACAACAGACCGACTGAAATTAAAAGAATTATAACAGAATACTATGAAAAATTGGACTCTCACAAATTTGAAAACCTAGAGGTAATGGACAAATTTCTAGAAACACACTACCTACGTAAACTAACACAAACAGAGGTAGAACAACTAAATAAACCTATAACAAAAGAAAAGATTGAAAACGTAGTTAAAAAACTCCCAACAAAAAAAAAGCCCTCGCCCTGATGCTTTCACTGATGAATTCTACCAAACTTTCAGAGAAGAGTTAACACCACAACTACTAAAGGTATTTCGGAGCATAGAAAATGATGGAATACTCCCATACTCATTCTATGCAGCCAGAATAACCCTGAAACCAAAACCAGGTAAAGACACCACAAAAAAAGGAAAATTACAGACCAATACCCCTCATGAACATAGATGCAAAAATCCTCAATAAAATTCTAGCCAATAGAATTCAACAACATATCAAAAAAAATAATTCACTATGACCAAATGGGATTTATACCAAGTATGCAGGGATGTTTCCACATTAGAAAAACAATCAATGTAATCCATCACGTAAATAAAACAAAAACAAGAAGCATGATCTTATCAATTGATGCAGAAAAGGCATTTGACAAAGTCCAACACCCATTCATGATAAAAACTCTCAACAAAATAGGAATAGAAAAGAATTAAGGGCATTTATACAGAGTCAACAGCCAACATCATCCTAAATGGAGAGAGTCTGAAAGCATTCCTCTTGAGAACGGGAACCAGACGAGGATGCCTTTATCATCACTCTTACTCAACGTTGTGCTGGAGGTCCTAGACAGAGCAATTAGGCTACAAAAAGACATAAAGGCATCCAAATTGGTAAGGAAGAAGTAAAAGTATCTCTATTTGCAGATGATATGATCTTATACACAGAAAACCCCAAAGAATCCACAAGAAAACTACTGGAACTAATAGAAGATTTCAGCAAAGTATCAAGATACAAGAGAAAGCTACAAAAATCAGTTGGATTCCTCTACACCAACAAAGGGAACTTCCGAGAGGAAATCACCAAATCAATACCATTTACGATAGCCCCCAAGAAGACAAAATAGTTAGGAATAAATCTGACCAGAGATGTAAAAGACCTATACAAAGAAATCTACAAGACACTACTGCAAAAAAACAAAAGAGACTCACATAAGTGGAAATACATGCCTTGCTCATGGATAGGAAGACTCAACATTGTGAAAATGTCAATTCTACCCAAAGCAACCTACAGCTACAATGCAATCCTGATCCAAATTTCAATGGCATTTCTTAATGAGATGGAGAAACAAATCACTAACTTAGTATGGAAAGGGAAGCGGCCCCAGATAAGTAAAGGATTACTGAAGAAGAACAAAGTGGGAGATCTCACACTACCTGATTTTAGAGCCTATTATACCACCATGGTAGTCAAAACAGCCTGATACTTGTATAACAACAGATACGTAGACCAGTGGAACAGAATAGAGAATCCAGACTTAAACTCTTCCACCTGAGAGCAGTTGATACTTGACAAAGACCCAAAGTCCATTAAACAGGGAAAACACAGTCTCTTTAACAAATGATGCTGGCATAACTGGATATTCATCTGCAAAAAAAATGAAACAAAACCCATACCTCACACCATGCACAAAAACTAGCTCATTATGGATCAAAGACCTAAATATAAAGTCTAAAATGATAAAGATCACGGAAGAAAAAATAGGGACAATGCTAAGAGCCTTAATACATGGCATAAACAGAACACAAACCATAAGTAACAATGTACAAACACCAAAAGAGAAACTAGATAACTGGGAGCTCCTAAAAATCAAACACATATGCTCATCAAAAGACTTCACCAAAAGAGTAAAAAGACAACCTACAGAGTGAGAAAAAGTTTTTGGCTGTGACAAATTCAATCAGGGTCTAATCTCTAAAATCTAGAAGATACTGCAAAACCTCAACAACAAAAAGACAAATAACCCAATTAAAAAATGGGCAAAGGATATGAACAGGCACTTCACCAAAGAAGACATTCAGGTGGCTAACAGATACATGAGGAAATGCTCACAATCATTAGCCATTAGAGATATGCAAGTCAAAACTACAATAAGATACCATCTCATCCCAACAAGGCTAACATTAATCCAAAAAACTCAAAACAATAAATGTTGGAGAGGTTCTGGAGAGACTGGAACACTTATACACTGCTGGTGGAAATGTAAAATGGTACAACCACTTTGGAAATCATTTTGGCACTTCCTTAGAAAACTAGAAATAGAAGTACCATACGATCCAGCAATCCCACTCCTTGGAATAGATCCTAGAGAAATAAGAGACATCACACAAATAGATATATGCACACCCATGTTCATTGCAGCACTGTACACAATAGCAAAAAGATGGAAACAACCTAGGTGTCCATCAATAGATGAATGGATAAACAAATTATGGTATATTCACACAATGGAATACTATGCAGCAATAAAGAACAATGATGACTCCATGAAACATAACATGGAGGAATCTGGAAGGCATTATGCTGAGTGAAATTGGTCAGTCACAAAAGGAGAACTATTATATAAAACCACTATTATAAGAACTCAGGAAAATGTTTAAACGCAGAAGAAAACATTCTTTGATGGTTACGAGGGGGGGTGGTGAGGCGTACTCACTAACTAGATAGTAGACAAGAATTATCTTAGGTGAAAGGAAGGACAGCACACACTACAGGGCAAGTCAGCACAACTGGACTAAACCAAAGGCTAAGAAGTTTCCTGAATACAACCAAACATTTCAAGGGACAAAGTAACAGGGACAAGTGTCTGGGGACCATGGTTTCAGGGGACAACTAGGTCAACTGGCATAATGAAGTTTATTAAGAAAATGTTCTGCATCCCACTTTGATGAGTGGCATCTGGGGTCTTAAAAGCTAGCAAGCGGCCACCTAAGATGCATCAATTGGTCCCAAAACACCTGGAGCAAAGGAGAATGAAGAACACCAAAGACACAAGGAAAATATTAGCCCAAGAGACAGAAAGGGCCACATAAACCAGAGATTCCATCAGCGTGAGACCAGAAGAACTAGATGGTACCCAGCTACCACCAGTGACTCTCCTGACAAGGAACACAACAGAGAGACCCTGATGGAGCAGGAGAAAAGTGGGGTGCAGAACTCAAATTCTATTAAAAAGACAGACTTAATGGTCTGGTTGAGACTGGAGGGACCCTGGAAGACATGGCCCCGGACTCTCTGTTAGCCCAGAAATGAAGCTACTCCTGAAGCCAACTCTTCAGACATAGATTAGACTGCACTATAAGACATAAAATGATACTTGTGAAGAGAGTGCTTCTTAGCTCACGTAGATATGTAAGACTAAATGGGCAGCTCCTGTCCAGAGGTGAGATGAGAAGGCAGGAAGGGATAGGAGATGTCTAAATGAACATGGGAAACGGAGTGGGAAGGAGGAGTGTGCTGTTACAGTATAGGGAGAGCAACTAGGGTAACATGACAATGTGTGTATAAATTTTTGTATGAGAAACTAACTTGAACTGTGAACTTTCACTTGAAGCACAATAAAAAAAAAAAGATAAGAGAGATAGTATAGTATACAAAGTGCCTCATTATCATAGAGGTGAAAAATCTAAACAGAGTTTAGAAACATCTTGAATGCCACGATTACTTCCTTGAAATCCGAAATTACTTCTGGTAATAGAAACATCAATCACAAGCACCTATCAGGTGTTCCATGAAAGCCTTTGACCCTGGAACATATTTATAGAGCTCATTGTGCCTTCAGGCAACGAGGAATGCAACTGTGGCTGTCATGTTCTAACCCAGAATGGTTGCAAGTACAAAGAATTACTTTCATCCCTTTTGTAGGTCTTGGAAAAGATGTGAAGACTAAAGTAAATTCCACATGGACAATTATTCATGGATTCCTTATGTTCGCAGAAGAGGTGCTTTGTTACAGAAGCAAATATAACTGCTGCTGTGTTCATCATTTCAGTACAGTAGTTGGCAAAAAGAGCTAGAAGTCCCTGGGTGGTGCAAAAGGTTAACACTTTAGGCTGATAACCGAAAGGTTGGAGGTTTTACTCTACCCAGAAGTGCCTTACACGAAAGTCTGACAATCTCCTTCTGAAAAATCAGCCATTGAAAACCCTGTGGAGCACAGTTCTAATCTGGCATACATAAGATTGCCATGAATCAGAATCGATTTGAAGGCAACTGGTTTTACGATACACAATACTCATATGCTTTGATAATATAGAAACAGTACTTTTACAAAATGGTGTGAGAATGTGGAGTACATAATGAAAAGTAAAACAAGCTCACTGATTCCAAGTATATTGTTTGAAATCAGATTATTGGGAGGTGAAAAAGAGTAAAGGGTGGAAGACAGCACTGCCTAATTTTTCTTTTAAATGTAGAGAATAAATTGATAACCTCCAAAAAGTGGGTGAGTATTATATTAAAGAATTAATGTAAAAGACATTAGGAAAATAAAACAAACCTTTCTAAATATGATATGACATACAAAAAATAAAATGAGAACAAATAAATCAAATTGCATATAAGACTATATCTACATCTATATTTATATCTATATATATTTATATCATCTACATGTATATCATATATACAATATTGCAGAACTGAAGCTAAACATATGAATTATGTAAACTGGCAAAACATATATATTGAAAGAAGATTTACAAATTTGTCAACAAAGCAAAACCCAGTACTATCCTATATACTTCTTGTTGTTGTTGTTGGATGCCGTAAAGTTGATTCTGACGCATAGTGAACCCGGGTGACAGAGTAGGACGACCCCATACGGCTTCTTGACTGTAATCTTTATAGAAGCAGATCGCCAGGTCTTTCTCCCACTGAGCCACTGAGTGGGTTTGAACCGCTGAAGTTCAGCTATAAACTAGAGACACACATATAACAAAGAAGTTCAGAATGATTAAAATAACAGGATAAACAAATATATACCAGCATAGAAATATAAAGAAAGTTTGAAAATTTTAATATCTTATAGGGTAACAATCACGGCATTAAAAAGGCAAATAAGGACATTTTTCTAGTACTAAAACCAAAAAAACCAAACTCCTTGCCATTTAGTTGATTCCGATTCATAGTGACCCTATAGGACAGAGTACAATTGCACCATAGGGTTTCCAAGGAGTGGCTGGTGGATTTGAACTGCTGACCTTTGGTTAGCAGCTGTGCTCTTAACCACTGCACCACCAGGGCTCCCTTTTCAGTACTAAAAGCTACAATTTATAATAAAGATATAATTATTGATATTTATGCACCAAGTAACAAAGCAACAACTTTCAAAAGGCAGAAACTACATGTGTTCCCAGGATAAATAGAAGTGCAAAGACAGTAGTAGGAAATTTTAATATATTTTGCTCAATCTAAGTGTGATGAAGTGAATAAGACATTAAGTATATAGAAGTCATCAACAACATAATCAGTAAGATAAATCTTATAGAATTCTTAACCATGTGTTATGGATTGAATTGTGTCCCCCCAAAATGTGTGTCAACTTGGCTAGGCCATGATTCCCAGTACTGTTTGGTTGTCTACCATTTTGTGATCTGATGTGATTATCCTACCTCTCTGATGTTAATGAGGCAAGACTAGAGACTGTTATGTTAATAAGCCAGGACACAGTCTACAGGATTAGGCTGTATCTTGTGTCAATCTCTTTTGTGATACAAAAAAGAGAATCGAGCAGAGAAGAGGGGGATCTCCTACTACCAAGAAAGTAGAGCACGTCGTTTGGACACAGAGTCCCTGCACTATGAAGCTCCTAGACCAGGGAAAGATTGATGACATGGACCTCCCCCAGAGCCGACACACAGAGAAAGCCTTCTGCTGGAGCTGGCATCCTGAATTTGGATGTTAGCCTCCTAAACTGTGAGAGAATACATTTCTCTTTGTTAAAGCTATTCACTTGTGGTATTTCTGTTACAGCAGCATTAGATAACTAATACACCATGATGGTAGAGAATGTATCTTCTTTTCGAGTGCACATCGGACACTTCCAAAAAGAAAAAGCCTGTGTTTTATTATTCCACGAGGCAAACTCAGTATGTTTTTAAATTATAAAAACAGCATCAAAAAGCAAAAGTCCCTTCCCCATCAAATTAAACATAAACACGCACACAAGTAAAAACCTTTTGGTTGAAAGGATTTGATGACAGAAATTGCAGACTTCCCTGAGGGAATAAATAAGAATAAAAACCTGACATATCAGAATCTATTACATATAGACAAAAATTAACAAAAGAGATTTTATAACACTAAATAACCGTATCAAGTGTGTTAAATGATTCTATGTGTGGTTGATCACAGTTATATGCCTATGGTTCAGGTCATCTATACACTTAGTGATATTCTGCTTACTAGTTTTATCAATTCCTGAGACAGGGATGTCGAAGTCTCCAGCAAATAATTGTGGATTTGTCTGTTTCAGATAGACAAATCTATTTCTCCCTTCAGATCAATCAATTTTTGCCCCATTTTGAAGCTCTGTGTTTTTAGGTGCATATGTGTCTTCTTGGATAACTGACCCCCTTATCATTATAAAATGTCCCTCTTTTTCACTGATAATCTTTCTTGTTCTGAGGTCTGCTTTGTCTAAAATCAATATAGTTACTTCAACTTTCTTTTTGTTAGTTTTTTCATAATTTCGTGTTAGCCTACACTCAGCTTTTTCCAGTTAATTAAAAATTCCTTGTTTAATTTTCCTTTTGGCTTATATGATATTCAAGGAGCCCTGGTGGTGCAATGGTGAAGTGCTCAGCTGCTAACGGAAAGTTTGAAAGGTGGGTGGTTCAAACCTACCAGCAGCTCCACGAAAGAAACAACCTGGCAAACTGCTCCCGTAAAGATTTCAGCCTAGAAAACCCTATGGAGTGGTTCTAATCTGTCCTATAGGGTCACTATGATATATGGCATTCAGCAGCATCTGTTTCAGATTAGCAAATATTTGGGTCCTGTTTCTCTCTGTAGATACCTGTCTCTCTAGATTTTGAATTAGTTGTCTTTTCTGCAACTTTATTTCTCTGATGGGTTCAAGAAAAATCTTTAATTTGCAGTTTTTCCATCTTGTTTCTTGTTGTAGGATGGAAATGATGCTCTTTCCAGCTCTATACCTTTCTGAACTGAAATCAGAAGCCTTGTATTCAATTTTTGTTTTCTGAATTTATTGCAGGTTTGACAATAGATATTTCTACTTCCTCAGGGAGGAGATATTGGAAGGAGTCAGTGAAGAATATCCCTTTCTTGAGATCACAATTATCATGCAGACAGGTTTAGAAAGAAGCTTATTAATCATTCCTATGCCTCAATCTCTGTTCTGACTGTCTTAAAACCGGAAAACTTCCTCCTCCCATCTGGAAATTGGTTGTCTCTGTAACCTGCTCCTTCATGACCTGGATGGTACATGAATTATAAGAAGGGAGGCACTTGATCTTTTTATACTTTCCCACCCTCCCCTCCCTTCCTCTGTCACTTGTGCATTGAAATTCTGAAAATTTTTCTTTCTGTTCACAGGTTGTCAGATACAGTCATGCAATTTCAACTCATAGTTAATGTAGCATAACCCTCATTTTTGGATGGGAAAAGGGGGCCTAGAGAATCAAAATGCAGTGACATTACTAGAGGGGTATCGGGGGTGTGGACCACACCAGGTGACACTGTCAGAGGAGGTGACATCAAAATGACTTTCTATAAAATTTTTTGGTGCAGTGTTTCAACAGAAAATTATTCTTTTTTATAAAGTTATTCTTGTAGTTAGTTATAACAACAGAAGAAATTTTTGTAAGCCCAACTTACATGCATCAATATACTTACTAAGATTAAAACACTTGGCTAATTTACTTTTTGAACCCTCTAATGCACTCCGGTCAGAGCTGTCATTATTACTTAATTACAATGACACTTCAAATCATGTGGCTTTGTCTGCACGTTCTACAATCACACGCTGTTGTTTTCATTGTTGCCAGTGTTTTTATAGTTGCTGATTTTGTAGAATTTTCTGGTGTTTTAGCTACAATATTGTGGTAATTAACGTGGGGGATGACACCATGAGTTACTGCACTGGGCGACAGCAACCATAGTGACACCACTATTAAAATGACCCTAGTTTTACAAACAGAAGGATTGTTATCACACTGCCAATGATACAGTTCCCTTTTTGAAGAATACACATAATCAGATGGCAGATATTCCAGAAGTTGCTATTTAGCATTTATAATTTAAAACGTACGGTCAGTGAACGATCATGGAGAGGGAGAGGAGGTGTGAACCACAAGATATCTTAAGACCTGTTCTAACCTGCTGACTACATGTTTAAAGTGTTAGTAAAAATCATCTTTGATTTTATAAATTTCATCCCATTTTGGCATTGCTTTGCTTCCATTCTAAAAATATTCCCTTCTATTGAAGTCTCCTTTCTACTCACAAATTATTTGGTATATAAAAAAACACTACAGATTGTTATGTGTATTTTTTGCACAGTATAATGCACCATGAAATCCATACCACATTTTTTAAAAATCTTAAAATGCTCCTTTCTCAATTGGTCACTATGATCTGGAGATAGTTACAATAACTATTTCATAAATTAACGGTTCTTATAGTCTTTCTATAATTTTGTATGGCTTCTGCAAATGACTTTACTTTCCCCTGAGTAATTTTTTCCCCGGCCTTTACGCGCATAGTATAGATACTAAAATTTATAAAGTGAAATAAATAAAAATTATTCGGCCTCAGCATTTCTACTTATGTTTTTCGTTACACCAACATACATGTCTAATAAAATTTGTACAGATCTTATCCAAAAATAAAGAAAATATGAAGTTTACTATGTAAATAATCACTTTTTCAGACATTTTCATTGTAACATTCCAAATAACTAATATGAATTTCCTTTGTTTTATTACTAGGTTTCATAACACCGTGGCTTGAAACTACCATATTAATCAGAAAACAAAATAAGCATTGGATAATTAGGATTGCATGGGATTCAATTTTGATGACACAACTTAATAATAGACCTCAAATTTTTGACAACATTCAGTTGGCACCTCTTCTTTCTGTCAGGCATCCTACATGCTTGGTTTAAGAATACTTTTGATGTTAAATGTTACATATGTGAATAAACTTGTTGATTTGGAAGTGCAAAGCATAAAACAGAAGATATCTAAATTTTGATTTATGCACACCACTATTTTGAGAAACTGCTGCCTGTTAGTTTGTCATACGTGGTGGCTTTTGTGTAGCTGTGATGCTGGAAGCTATGTCACCCATTCCAGCAAGGTCACCCATGGTAGACAGGTTTTAGCAGAGCTTCCAGACTAAGGCAGACTAGAAAGAAAGGCAAATTTCAAAAGTTAGAGAGTTAAAATCCTATAAATCACAACAGAGTACTGTCCAATATAATGCTGGAATATGAGTCCTCCATACTCTAGAAGGCACTCCAAATGCACAGTGCCTGCAACAATGGACTCAAACATACCAACGATCATGGGGATAGTGTGGGGTCACTATAAGCTGGAGCAGACTCAACAACAACTTACAACCACAACACTTTAAGAAAATCTTTCCATGAAACTACACACTTTTACGTTAAGAAATGATATTAGTTTGTAAAGTCATAGACAATTTTCCATTTAAGGAATAGGTAGGTTTTTCACAGGGCTTTGAACCAGTTCTAAACAGTTCAGTCATGGCTGCTGAAAACAAGATAGGGCTTTGAACTGGTTAGAAGCAGTTTAGTCATGGCTGATGGAAACAAGGGCAGCGTACACGTTACATAGCAACCAAATTTCTATCGGCTTTTGATGACCCTGCCACTTTGAATGTGTGTCACTCTTCCACATCAGGAAACTTTCAGGAGCCAATAATCCAATCCGTCAGGCTCCTGAAAGTTTCTTTTTTATTTTTTTATTTTATCATACTTTAGATACAGGTTTACAGAACAAATAGTTTCTCATTAAACAGTTAGTACACGTATCATTTTATGACGATGGTTAACAACCCCATGACATGTCAACCCTGTCCCTTCTCAACCTTGGATTCCCTATTACCAGCTTTCCTGTCCCCTCCTGCCTTGTAGTCTTTGTCCCTGGACTGTTGTGCCCCATTAGTCTCGTTTTGTTTTATGGGGCTGCCTAATCTTTGGCTGAACAGTGAACCTCAGGAGTGACTTCATTACTGAGCTAAACCCCGGGGGCCATACTCTCGGGGTTTCTCCAGTCTCTGTCAGGCCAGTAAGTCTGGTGTTTTTTTTGTGTGTGAGTTAGAATTTTATTCTACATTTATCTCCAGCTCTGTCTGGGACCTTCTGTTGTGATCCCTGTCAGAGCAGTCAGTGGTGGTAGCTGGACACCATCTAGTTGTACTAGACTCAGTCCGGTGGAGGCCGTGGTAGTTATGGTCCATTAGTCCTTTGGACTAATCTTTCTCCTGTATCTTGTTTTCTTCATTCCTCCTCACTCCTGAAGGGGTGAGTCCAGTGGAGTATCTTAGAGGGCTGCTCACAGGTTTTTCAGACCGCAGACGCTACTCACCAAGGTAGAATGTAGAACACTTTCTTTAAAAACTGTGTTATGCCAATTGAGCTAGATGTTCCCCGAGACCATGATCCCCACAACCCTCTGCCCAGTAATTCAGTCCCTCAGGGAGTTTGGATGTGTCTGTGGAGCTTCCATGACCTTTTCTTATACCAGTTGTGCTGGCTTCCCCAGTATTGTGTACTGTCTTACCCTTCATCAAAGTTACTACTTATCTATTGTCGATTTAGTATTCCACCTCATCCCTCCCATCCCTCATAAACAACAAAGATTGTTTCTTTTTGTGTGTAAACATTTTCTTTTCTCTTTAAAATTTTTTTATTGTAGTTTAGGAGAAGGTTTACATAACAAATAGTTTCCCATTAAACAGTCAGTACACATATTGTTTTATGACATTGGTTAACAACCCCACGACATGTCAACACTCTCCCTTCTTGACCTTGAGGACCTTTTTTTTGGTGAAAATATACATAGCCAAAGTTACTCCATTATGAAAGTTTCTACATGTACAATTCAGTGACATCAATTACATTCTTTCAGTTGTCTGCAATTCTCACTATCCTTTTCCAAATTATTCCATCACCATTATCTTCAACTCACTGTCCCCTAGGCTTCCCATCAAACCTATTAAGTTGCTGTTGTCAATTTGATCTCACATAGATAATTCTTTTTTTTTTTTTTGTACCTTAGATGCAGATTTGCAGAACAAATAGTTTCTCATTAAACAGTTAGTACACATATTGCCCTATGACAATGGTTAACAACCCCATGACATGTCAGCACTGTCCCTTCTCAACCTTGGGTTCCCTATCACTAGCTTTACTGTCCCCTCCTGCCTTCTAGTCCTTGTCCCTGAACTGCTGTGCCTTATTAGTCCTGTTTTGTTTTATGAGGCTGTCCAATCCATGGCTGAACGGTGAACTTTGGGAGGGGCTTCACCACTGAGCTAAAAGGGTGTCTGGGGGCCATACTGTCATGGTTTCTCTAGTCTGTCAGGCTAGTAAATCTGGTTTTTTTTTTGTGTGTGTGTGTGAGTTAGAATTCTGTTATACATTCTTCTCCACCTCTGTCCAGGACCCTCTATTGTGATCCTGGTCAGAGCAGTCAGTGGTGGTAGCTGGGCACCATTTAGCTGTACTGGACTCAGTCTGGTGGAGGCCGCGGTAGCTGTGGTCCATTAGTCCTTTGGACTAATCTTTTCCTTGTGTCTTGTTCTCTTCAATCTCCCTTGCTCCTGAAGGGGTGACACCAGTGGAGTACCTTAGATGGCTGTTCACAGGCTTTTAAGACCCCAGATGCTACTCACCAAGGTAGAATGGAGAACATTGTCTTTATAAACTGTGTTATGCCAATTGAGCTAGATGTTCCCCGAGACCATGGTTCCTACAGCCCTGTGACCAGCAATTCAGTCCCTCAGGGAGTTTGGAAGTGTCTATGGAGCTTCCAGAACCTTTCCTTGTATAAGTTGTGCTGGCTTCCCCAGTAATATGTACTGTCTTACCCTTCACCAAAGTTACCACTTATCTATTTAGTTCCCCCCTTCCCCCGCAACCAACAAAGATTGTTTCTTTTTTGTGTGTAAACTTTTTCATGGGTTTTTACAATAGAGGTCTCATACAATATTTGTCCTTT
>NW_004444223.1:1096263-1108536 GCF_000243295.1 Trichechus manatus latirostris
TTTGTTCCTGTATTATTTTCTTGAATTCTTCCATTTTTTTGTCTGTATTTGCCATGAATTTGTCTATTTTTTCTTCACTTTTGTTTTTTGCTTCAAATCTTGGATAATTCTGAATATTAGAGATTTCAGTTCCCTATCAGTTAGGTCTAGTGCCTTTACTTCCACTTGAAGGTCATCTGTGTTTTATTTTGGATGCCTACTAGAACCATCCTGTCCTGTTTTTGTAAATGTTTTGATACTGTATGCTGTCTTAGGGGCATTCAGTGGTTATTTTCCTCGTTTATTGATTGTAGATTTATTTTGCTTTTTTTTTTTATTTGGTTATGTCTGAGCAGGCAGGCTGTGCATTCTTTGTTGTTGTTTGCTCATCTGTGGGCACAATACTTTTCACCTCCTTCTCCAATGGGCAGGGTCAGTCACTCCAGTATGAGCTGTAGGGGAGTTGCTGGGATAGGTTTTTTGTGGCACATACCAGGGCTAACAGTGCAGACCGGGAATCAGTGCAGGGCAGGTTCCAGTAGGCCATGCCTGTGCTGTTTGGGAATGTGATGTTCAGCACACGGTGCAGGTAGGCAGGAAAGAGGGGGTAGATTGTGATGTGTGGAGCTAAGCTGGGAATGGGAAAGATGAGAGAGAGGAGAGAGGAACAGGAGGCAAAAAAAATACACCTAAACAAAAAAGAATGCTAAGCGAGCTTGCTATTCGAGTGGAGAGACAAGAGACTGAGAAATGGGGAAAAACAAAAGAAAAAGGATAAAAGAAAAAAATTCAATAAATCAAGAAACTGAAAGTGAAGAAAGACAAAAAAGGAGTAAGAAAGAGAAAAAAACTAAATAAGAAACGAAAAAAAACAAAAACAAACAAACAAAAAAAAAAAAAAACAAGAAAAAAGAAATGCCCCAGGTATATCCCTGTGTGTCTACGCAGAGTTAGGGACTGTTTTCCAAGCTGCACAATACTGCCAGGCTAGAAGGGGCTCCCAAGCCAAGAAAAGAAAAAGAAAACAAACAAATGATAACAGAACAAATCAGAGCAAACAAACAAACAAACAAAAAAGCCCCGGGTGTCCCACCAGCACGGTGACACAGGCTGGGAAGCAGTTTCACAGTTGAGCGGTGTTTTGCAACCTTCAGGAAGAAGCAAAGATGGCGCACGAAGCCAGGTATTTAAGAGAAAGGAGGGGGAGGAGGTGAGAGGTAGGGAAGAAATCTCAAGAATCTGAAAAAAGCAACACCAGCAGCCAACAAATGGCACTCAGGGAGCTGGCCAGTGTGGGCGGATGGAATCCAAGCAGCACTGGGGGGAAGCTCGTGCTTCCCGTCCAATAGCTTGTGGCTGCAGGAAGCACAGGAGGCTAAGTGGGGATGAAGAAGGGTGGGGGTTGGGAAAGCCTATATCATGGGTTACCGGTTGTTCTGTCTCCTGCTGGAAGCTCCGTGAAGCCGCTTTCTCACACCTCCTGTTTGCTGATCTCCAATAGGAGTCCAAGATGGCAGATCCCTGCTGTGGTAGCTGATAGGGGACATTTGCATGTATCTCTCCTTGAGCTCTCTTCTCAGTCAGTTTCTTATTCCATTCTGTGCTTGGCTGAGTTGTCTCTTCATTTGATGCTTAGGGTTTCAGGATTGACATGTGATTGTTTGAGTTAGCTTTTCTGATCTTTGCTGTGGAGGGACTGTGTGGTGTTTCTGACTATAGCCCCATGTTGCCCGGAAGTCAAATGTGCGTGTAAACATTTTCATGAGTTTTTACAGTAGTGGTCTCATACAATATTTGTCCTTTTATGATTGATTTATTTCACTCAGCATAATGTTGTCCAATTTCATCCATGTTATGAGACGCTTTACAGATTCATCATTGTTCTTTATCATTGCATAATACTCCATTATGTGTATGTACCATAGTATCCATTCATCTGTTGATGGGCATCTAGGTTATTTCCATCTTTTTGCTATTGTGAACAATGCTGCAATGAACATGGGTGTGCATATGTCTATTTGTGTGACAGCTCTTATTTCTCTAAGATGTATTCCTAGGAGTGGGATTGCCAGATCATATATATTTCTATTTCTAGCTTTCTATGGAAGTGCCATATCATTTTCCAAAATGGTTGTTCATTTTGCATATCCACCACAGTGCATAAGCGTTCCGATCTCTTTGCAGCCTCTCCAACATTTATTACATCCAGTTTTTTTTGATTCATGCCAGTGATGCCAGGATGAGATGGTATCGCATTGTGGTTTTAATTTGCATTTCTCTAATGGCTAGTGATCAAGAGCATTTCCTCATGTGTCTGTTGTCCGCTTGAATGTCTTCTTTGGTGAAGTGTCTGTTCATTTCCTTTGCCAATTTTTAAATTGGATTATTTGTCTTTTTGTGGTAGAGGTGTTGGATTTTCTTGTAGATTTTAGAGATTAGTCTTTTGTCTGATGTGTAATGTCCAAAACTTTTTTCCCAGTCTGTAGGTTTTCTTTTTGCTCTTTTGGTGAAGTCTTTGATGAGCATAAGTGTTTGATTTTTAGAAGATTCCAGTTATCTAGCTTATCTTCTGGAGTTTGTGTGTTGTTGGTTATGGTTTGTATCATCTTAATTAGAGCCTCTAGCATTGATCCTATTTTTTCTTCTATGAACTTTATAGTTTTTGGCTTTATATTTAGGTCGTTGATCCATTTTGAATTTGTTTTTGTATATGGTGCGAGGTATGGTTCCTGTTTCATTTTTTTGAAGATGGACATCCAGTTTTGCCAGCACCATTTATCAAACAGACTGTTCCCCATTTGATGGACTGTGTTTTATTTTGGACTGCTACTGGAACCATCCTGTCCTGTTTTTGTAAATGTTTTGATATTGTCTGCTGTCTTCGGGACACTCAGTATTTATTTTCCCCATTTGTTGATTGTAGATTTGTTTGTTTCATCCTGCTTTTTTGTTTTAGTTGGTTATATCTAAGCAGGCGGGCTGTGCATCCTTTGTTGTTTGCTCATCTGTGGGCACAATACTTTTCGCCTCCTTCTCCAATGTACAGGTCAGTCACTCAGGTATTGTGCAGCAGGGAAGTTCCAGATAAAGGGGAGTTGCTGGGATGGATTGTTTGTGGCCTGTACTAGGGCCAACAGGGTGGGCCAGGAATCAGTGCAGGGCAGGTTTCAGTAGGTTTTGCCTGTGCTGCTTGAGGGTGTGAGGTTCAGTGCATGGTGCAGGTAGGCAGGAAGGAGGGGGGAGATTGTGATGTGTGGAGCTAAGATGGGTATGGGAAAGAGGACAGATGAACAGGAGCCAAAACATATACATTCAGACAAAACAAAGAGTGTTAAGGGAGTTGGCTGTTGGAGTGGAGAGATGATAGACTGATAAATGGAGAAAAACAAAAAGAAAAAGGATAGAATAAAAAAATGAATAATTAAAAATTAGAAAAGAAAATCCCCCATGGATCCCACTGGTGTTTCTGTGAGTACTGGGAAAGTTGCTCCCAGGCTGTGAAGCACAGCCTGGCTAGAAGGAGTAGAGGTGTCACACAGCACTGGGTATTCAGGAGACAAGAAGAGAATGTAAGTATAGAGAGATGAGAAACTGAGAAATGAATAAAGACACAAATGGAAAAAGAGAGAAAAGAAAACAGAAAAAACAAACAAGAAAAAAAGAAATGCTTCCCAGGGATCCCACTGTGCAGCTCGCAGACTGAAGGAGTAGCTCCCAAGCCACGTAGCACTGTCCAGTGAGAAGGCGCTCCCAAGCCAAGAAAAGTAAAAGAAAACAAACCAACAAGGGATCCCACCAGTATGGCTGCACAGGCCGGGAAACAGTTCCACAGTTGAGCAGCATTTCACAGCTTTTCACGAAGAAGCAAAGATGGCACACGGAGCCAGGTATTTGAGAGAAAGGAGGGGGAGTTCATGAGACGTATACAAGAAACCAAAAGAAGTGGCAAAAAGCAATGCCAGCAGCCAACAAATGGCACTCAGGGAGCCAGCCAGTGCAGGCGAGTCGAATCCAAGTGGCAATGGGTGAAGCCAGTGCTTCCCGGCCAAAAGACTGTGGATGCAGGAAGCAAAGGACACTGAGAAGGGGTGAAGAAGGGTGGGGGGTGATGCAAAAGCATATATCTCTGGTTAAGTGTTGTTCTGTCCCCTGCTGGGAGATTCATGAAGCTGCTTTCCTGTACTCCCTATTCACCGATTTCCGACAGGAGTCCAAGATGGCAAATCTGTGATGCGTTAGCTGATAGGGGACCTCTGCATGCATCTCTCCTCACTCTCTGGTCTCTGTCAGTTTCTTATTCCATTCAGTGTTTAGCTGAGTTCTTTATCTCTTAATTTGATGCTTAAGGTTTCAGGATTGTCATTTGTCTCTGTTTGAGTTAGTTTTTCTGATCTTTGCTGTGGAGGGCCGGTGTGGTTCTTCTGTCTATAATGCCATGTTACTCAGAAGTCTCCTGAAATTTTCTTGATTCAGGAGATTGGATTATCAGCTCCTGAAAATTTCCTGATGTGGGAAATTGGATTATTGGCAGGACTGTGGAGAGGAACACACATTCAAAGTGGCACAGTCAGCCACCATCTTTCAGTGGGGCACTGCTGTCTTTTTCCTACTCAGGTCAAAAGCCAACAGAGATTTGGTTGCTATGCAACGTGTACGCTGCCCTTGTTTCCCTGGGCCATGACTGAATTGCTTCAGACTGGTTCAAAGCCCTGCCTCATTTCCATGGGCCATGACTGAACCATTTAGAACTGGTTCAAAGTCCTGGTTTTTCAGTATTGATGAGAATATACCACAATAAAGCAACATCTTAATAACGAAACTGCAGTGAGCTAAACATTGCATCCAAATAATAGTGGAAGAGGATTGTTTCCATTTGAAATGAAATAATATACAGGTAGTAAAATGATTATGAATTAAAAGTCTTATAATGTATCTAAATGATTCAATTTAAAAATATCCTAAGAACATTTATTCTTTTCTTGGTTTGCTTTTAATTGATTACAATAATTTAAAAAGACATGCATGATTGTTATTCTGCTTCTTTGGAAATGTGATCACTAATATTTCTCAATAAGAGGGAATGTCTTGCTGAGGAAAATGTATTGGGGAAGCACATTGAACTGACTTGGATATGGCACTAAAAAAAATCAGATAAAGCTTAGGACCATAGTCTCGTGGGGCAACTCAGCCAATTGGCATAACTCATAAACATAATGTTCTACATTCTAGTTTGATGAGCAGCATCAGAAGTCTTAAAAATTTGTGAGCAGCCGTCTAAGATACAATTATTGGTCTCTACAAGTCTGAAGCAAAAGAGAAAGAAGGAAACCAAAGACTCAAAGAAGAAACTACAGGACATATAATCGACATGAACCATGGTGTCACCTCCCTTGAGACCAGAAGAACTAGATGTTGCCCAGTTACCACTACTGACTGTTCTGATCAGGAACACAATAGATGGTCCTGGATAGAATGAGAGAAAAATGTAAAACAAAACTCAAATTCCTAAAAAAGGCCAGACTTACTGGACCACTAGAGACTAGAGGAACATCCAAGACCATCTCCCTGGGATACCTTTTAAACTTGGAACTCAAACTACTCCCAGTGGTCACCTATCAGCCAGAGTGGCTCATAAAGTAAATAATATCACCCATGAGTACAGTGCTCCTCTAAATAACCATCTAAATGTGACCTAACAGTCAACATTTACCCTAGACCAGAGATGAGAAGGTAAAGGGGGACAAGAAAACTAAACTAATGGAAACAGAACAACCAGAACAGAAATAATGAGAATGCTGACACATTATGAGCAGTGTAACCCATGTCACTGAATAATATGTATAGAAATGGTTAAATGAGAACATAATTTGCTATGTAATTTTTCACCAAAACACAAAAAAATATTAAAAGAAAAATCAGGTTACTATTGATTATATTCATTACTTATATTAACAGTTTTGAATAGTATTAATATATAACTGGCTTTCTAGGAACTAACATGAATGTGTTTGAAGTCACTTTTGCGTTATATTTATTTCCTGAAATAAGTTCTATTTTTTACCATCCCTAATCTGTCTCTTATCCCTACAAAAACAAAAGCTCTGGCACTAAAGATATGTGTACAAGGATGTTTATTATGGCATCATTTTCAGGACAGAAAAACCAGAAACAACCTGAATGTCTATCAATGGGTGAATGATTGAATAAATTATTATACATCTCCACTAAGAAATATGGAACTATTAAAATAAGTTATAGTTCACACACATTATCTCATGAAATATCCAATAAATATTGTCAAATATAAAACATAAATTTCAGCATAATGTGCACAATATATTTGATATATCTCAGGGGTTTCATTTTACATGAATTTGGACATTTTTCTTCTTTTACTTTGATTTGAAATAATTTAAATAATATAGGAGTATCTGATCATTAACAAGTTGGTAAAATTCCTTCAGGAAACCACCTGGACCTGGTATATTTTGTGTTTTTTTAGATACAAGATCTTTTCTTTCTCTATTTTTTTCTATGTAATTGAACTGTTAGATTTTCTGTCTCTATCAAGGTAAATTCTGGTAAGTTGTATTTTTCTAGAAAATTATTCATTTCATCCAGATGTTCAAATTTATTTGCATAGATTGCGCAAATTAGTCTCATCATTTTCAAATTTTTCTGTTTTGGTTATTGTTTTCCTCTTGTCATTTCTAATTTTGTGTATTTGTGACTTCTTACTTTTATGTTAGTTTGAATTACTAGTTTGTTGATAGTTTTCAAGAAAGAATTTTCTTTCACCAAAAAAATGGATATTTTTTGAAACACTAGCTTTTAGATTTATTTGTTCAGTTTTTTAATTCATTAATTTCTCCTCTTCACTAATTTCTGCTACTTTCCTTATTCTTTCTTTTTTGAATGTGTTGTTTAATTTATTTATTTTATTGTAGTATATAATACTTATTAAATATATAGCTGATTCCAAGATTAGGAAAGTGAAAATACAAGATGAGACTAGAGCTTATTGTGGTGCCAGATTGTAAAGAAGTGCTCAAAAAAATGATGGGGTCATCTGGGGTCTTAAAAGCTTATGGGCAGCCATCTAAGATACTCCACTGGTCTCACCCAGTCTGGAACAAGGGAGAATGAAGAAAACCAAAGACACAGGGGAAAGATTAGTCCAAAAGACTAATGGACCACAACCACTACAGCCCCCACCAGACTGAGTCCATCACAACTAGTTGGTGCCTGACTACCACCACTAATTGCTCTGACAGGGATCACAATAGGGGCCCCAGGCAAAGCTGGAGAAAAATGTAGAACAAAATTCTAACTCACAAAAAAGACCAGATTTACTTACCTGACAGAGACTGGAGAAACCCCGAGAGTATGGCCCCCAGACATCCTTTTAGCTCAGTAACGAAGTCACTCCTGAGGTTCACCCTTCAGTCAAAGATTAGACAGGCCTATAAAACAAAACAAGACTAAATGGGCACACCAGCCCAGTGGCAAGGACTAGAAGACAGGAGGGGACAGGAAAGCTGGTAATAGGGATCCCAAGTTCAAGAAGGGAGACTAATGACATATTGTGGGGTTGCTAACCAATGTCACAAAACAATATGTGTACTAATTGTTTAATGAGAAGCTAGTTTGCTCTGTAAATCTTCATCTAAAGTATAATAATAATAAAAGAAAAAATTATAGGGTCACGTCAAAAGGACAGAGGAACCAGTCTGAATGAGCTCCTAATAGCCAAAGCTGAAACATTTGAGCATCAAAACAAATAACAATAGTAATGAATTATAACTCAACTATGAAATAAATATACATGAGCCCTTCATCGTACAAATAAATTATTGAATAAATAAATGAGAGGAAGGGACACATTTTTCTTACAGAAGTAGTCCAAATAATATATGTAGATATGCCCCACCCCCTGCCAGAAGGTGGAACTTAATATCCATCACCTTTAATATGAACTGGACTTAGTGGCTCGCTTCCAAAGAAGAATATAGAAACGGAAATGGTTACTTTGCAGTGAAGAAACCTGGAAAAATCTACCTTAACCAAGTGATCAAGGCTAACATTACCAGCAATAAATCATATTGATAATATGCACTCCCTGATATAATGTGACAAGCGTACTTCACTCCTGTGTTTCTTCGAAAAACCCAAAAATCCAGTCTCACCATGAGAAAAGCATTAGATAAAACCCAAATTAAGAGACATTCTGCAAAATATTTGACAGTATTCTTCAAAAGTTTCATGGTCATGAAAAACAATGAAAGTGAGAAATTGTCCCAGACTGGAGAAGACTAAGGAGACATGATGACTAACTGAAATGCGATGTCCTGAATTCTGAACATTAATGGGAAAACTGAAGAAATATGAATAAAGTCTAGAGTTCATTTAATGGTAATGTACCAATGATAATTTCTTAATTTTGACAAACGTACCATGGTTATGTAAGATGTTAACATTAGGGAAAACTGAGCAAAGAATATATGATATTCTGTATTATCTCTGCAACTTTTCTATAAATCTAAACTAATTTCAAAATGAAATTTTATTTTAAAAATCTACTACCGGTTTCAATGACTTAAGGTGAAATTTTTGAAGTGTCAAATTATAGCTTTATTAAATCTGCCAATGGAGACTCAAAGGTATTGAGCCATAGATTTTTAATTAGGTTGTTTATTTAGTGAGCACTTAGTATATGAAGGGAACCCTGGTGGAGCAGTGGTTAAGAGCTACCGCACGCTACAGCAGCTAGCCAAGAGGTCAAAATTCTAATCCAACAGCCGCTCCTTGGAAACCCTATGGGGCAGTTCTACTCTGTCCTATAGGGTCACTATGAGTCGGAATCAAGTCAAAGGCAAGCAGTTAGTATATGAAGAGCACCGTGCTAGGTTCTGAATTGGAAAATGGCAAAATTCACCAGCCACA
The DNA here is from genome assembly GCF_000243295.1 of Trichechus manatus latirostris. Lineage (NCBI taxonomy): Eukaryota > Metazoa > Chordata > Mammalia > Sirenia > Trichechidae > Trichechus > Trichechus manatus. Next base: position 1,105,186 of record NW_004444223.1, read on the forward strand.
ATGTTCAAAGCAACTTAACACTCTTAATAGATAAGCCCAGAGTCTGTAAATGGTACTGCCCAGATTTAACTGGGGACAGGGGACTACTTAATGAAAATATAAAGGCTAAATTAACCCTTAGAGACAGATGCTGTACCTAGATCTATAGTGAAATCCAGTACTTATATATATTTTGAATATAATCTTTATCAACTAATTCAAATTACTTAAAGCTTTTTAAATTCTTTGCCAAGGCAAGTACTTCCAGCATAACAGCTCAACGCAACATTCTCATGTAATCATTTGAGTTTACTGCATTTGAATATTCAATTTCAGCCAATCACTATCTAATTATTTCAATATAATCTGTTTTCTATTACTAGGGCTAATGATTTCTCCAGAATTAAACAGTTGGGAAAACATTACAACATGCTTTACTGGGTGCAAAATAGTCCTTTAAGTTTGCATTTTTCAAACCATTTATAGTGGCTTTTGAGTGGACAATGATATTTTTTAAGTGGGTTTCTGCAAGCATTTTTAATAACATAGAGAAAAGAAGAATAGAAGAGGATTTATCAAAAGACATTTAATGCAGTAAGGAAAAATATTGTTTTGTGAAATTTTAACTTAGGGGTGTGTGTGTGTGTGTGTGTGTGTATGTGTCTCAGTCATCTAGTGCCGCTATAACAGAAATGCCAAAAGTGGATGGTTTTAACAAACAGAAGTTTAGTTCCTCACAGTGAAAGTAGACTGAAAGTCCAAAATTAGGGCATCAGCTCCAGGGGAAGGCTTTCTCTCTCTCTTGGCCTTCTCATCAGTGTTCCCCCAGTCTAGGAGCTTCTCGGCACAGGGTTGGTCCAAAGGACACGCTCTGCTCCCAGCACTGCTTTTTTGATGGTATGAGGTCCCCAACTCTCTGCTTGCTTCCCTTTCCTTTTATCTCTTGATATACTCCCTTTACATTGGATCAGGGGCGTGACCTGGGTAAAGGTGGTGTTACAATCCCACCCTAATCCTCTTTAACATAAAATTACAATCACAAAATGGAGGCCAACCACACAATTCCGGGAATCATGGCCCAGCCAAATTGATACCCACGTTTTTGGGGGGACATAATTCAAACCATGACAGTATGTAAATGTGTGGCTGTGTAGGTGTGCAAGTTTGTACACGTGCATGTGCATATTTATGTGTCTGTATACAACACCATGTAAAATATATTTCTTACTATGGATCAAGGCAAAAACATGTTCAGATCTCCTGCTTCAAGGGATTACCACAGGACCAGAGACATTAAGTCTTAAATGAAGAATCTTAATAATAAGCAATGTGAAAGTAAATAAAAAACAATCTTTCTTGGTGTTATGGATAGAATTGTGTCCCCCTGAAAAATGTGTGTCAACTTGGCTAGTCCATGATTCCCAGTATTGTGTGATTGTCTACCATTTTGTCATCTGATGTGATTTTCCCATATCTTGTAAATCTACCCCTATGATGTTAATCCGAGAAACTGGACTATACGAAGACGAACGGGGCATCAGGATTGGAGGAAGACCCGTTAACCACCTGCATTACGCAGATAACACAACCTTCTTTGCTGAAAGTGAAGAGGACTTGAAGCACTTACTGATGAAGATCAAAGACTATAGCCTTCAGTATGGATTACACTTCAACATAAAGAAAATAAAAATCCTCACAACTGACCAATAAACAACATCATGATAAATGGAGAAAAGATTGAGGGTATCAAGGATTTCATTTTACTTGCGTCCGCAATCAACACCCATGGAAGCAACAGTCAAGAAATCAAACAACATATTGCATTGGGCAAATCTGCTGCAAAAGACCTCTTGAAAGTGTTAAAAAGCAAAGATGTCACTTTGAGGACAAAGGTGTGCCTTACTCAAGCCATAGTATTTTCAATCACTTTATACGCATATGAAAGCTGGACAATGAATAAGGAAGATCAAAGAATTATGATGTTAGTAAAAAATATTGAACATACCATGTACTTCCAGAAGAAAGAACAAATCTGTCTTGGAAGAAGTACAGCCAGAATGCTCCTTAGAAGGCAGGATGGCCATACTTCGTCTCATGTATTTTGGACATGTTACAAGACGGACCAGTCCCTAGACAAAGACATCATGCTTGGCAAAATAGAGGGTCAGTGGAAAAGAGGAAGACCCTCAGTGAAATGATTGACACAGTGGCTGCAACAACGGGCTCAAATATAGCAATGATTGTGAGGATGAGGTATGTCTGGGCTATGTTTTGTTCTGTTGCATGTAGGGTTGCTGCTATGAATTGGAACCGGCTTGAAAGTGCCGAATAACAACAACACATTAAAGGAAAAATAAACTGGGAGTAGAAGACCAGTTATAAGGATATTGAATATCTAGATGTGAATTAAAAAGGCCTGGTTTATGTCAGAGGAAGAGACAATTTTGTAAATTTAGAGTATCTGGAGTTTTGCATAAAATATCAAGTTGAGTAAAATAACAAATTTTCTATGATTGTAAATAATGAGATTAATAATTAATTCCTTCTTATATATTTTTGTTGTTGTTGTTCGACGTTCAACCATTTCAAGAGGTAGCATGTGATCAGGAACTGATGGTACTGAAAGAAGAGGCCCAAGGTACACGGAAGGCACTGGCAAAAAACAAGGCTCCAGGAATTGACGTAATACTGGTCGAGATGTTTCAACAAACAGATGCAGAGCTGGAAGTGCTCACTCGTCTATGCCAAGAAATTTGGAAGACAGCTACCTGGCCAACCGACTAGAAGAGATCCATATTTATGCCTATTCCCAAGAAAGGTGATCCAACCGAATGTGGAAACTATCGAACAATATCGTTAATATGACACGCAAGTAAAATTTTGCAGAAGATCATTCAAAAGCAGCTGAAGCAATATGTTGACAGAAAACTGCCAGAAATTCAGGCCGGATTCAGAAGAGGATACGGAACCAGGGATATTATTGCTGATATCAGATGGATCCTGACTGAAAGCAGAGAATACCAGAAAGATGTTTACCTGTGTTTTATTGACTATGCAAAGGCATTTTATTGTGTGGATCATAACAAATAATGGATAACATTGAGAAGAACGGGAATTCCAGAACACTTAATTGTGCTCTTAAGGAACCAGCACACAGATTAAGAGGCAGTTGTTCAAACAGAACAAGGGTATACTGCGTGGTTTAAAGTCAGGAAAGGTGTGGGTCAGGGTTGCATCATTTCACCACACCTATTCAATCTGTATGCTGAGCAAATAATCTGAAAAGCTGGACTCTATGAAAAAGAAAGGAGCATCAGGATTGGAGGAAGACTCATCAACAACCTCCAATATGCAGATGACATAACCTTGCTT
>NW_004444223.1:1109113-1119007 GCF_000243295.1 Trichechus manatus latirostris
GTCAGCGAAAAAGAGGAAGACCATCAACAAGATGGATTGACACAGTGGCTGCAACAACAGGCTCAAGCATAACGACAATTGTGAGCATGGCACAGGACCGGGCAGTGTTTCGTTCTGTGGTGCATAGGGTCGCTATGAGCTGGAACCGACTTGACGGCACCTGACAATGACATATCTATAATGTTTTCATTCAACCTTAATTATGCAGATATAGTATAATTTTCTGCCTAAATTTATTAAATTTTATGTTTCTACTAAGAAGCCCTGGAGATGCAGTTGTTAATCACTGGGCTGCTAGCCTAAAGGTTGGCAGTTTGAACATACCAACAGCCTCTCCACAGGAGAAATATGTGGCAGTCTGCTTCTGTAAAAATTTAAAAACAAAACCCGTTGTCATTCAGTCAATTCGGACTCATAGTGACCCCATAGGACACAGCAGAACTACCCCACAGGGTTTTGAAGTCTATAACTGTTGACCTTTCAGTTAGCAACCAAGCCCTAAACCATTGTGCCACCAGGGCTCCATTAGTAAAGATTACAGTCTTGGAAACCCTATGAGGCAGTTCTACTCTGTCCTATATAGGGTGACTATGAGTCGGAATCAACTGAATGGCAACAGGTATGTTTCTGCTAATAAATCTTTTTAGTTCAAAGATTAAAATAAATTAGCATTAATTTTCATATCTTTGAAACCTGGTGTTAGTTTCATAAAGTTTCCATTTATCAATCTATTAAAATTATTCTGTACTCATTTAATAGAATACAAACATGTTTCTTCTGCAATGTGAACAACTTAAAAAAACAACAATGGAAATGAACCTCTGGTGAACTGCAGAGTGGAATAGATAATTTTTTATTTTCTTCTTCATGAAGAAAATTGCCTGGGGATTTCTGGAGGGTAGGGTTGTCTTTAAAATGAAACAGAGCTTTAAGAAAAAACAGATTGACCCCAAGCTACACATGCATAGATGGAACTTGGCAAACTCTTACCAGGAGTAAACAGGGATGCATGCATCCCAAACAAATGGCACTATGCTGTCAGAATAGGAAAAAAAAAAAAAAAATGTACTCTACAGCCTTAACCCAATAGGCACCAAGCTGAGTAAAATAAATTTTAAGACTATGGAGTTAATCAAAATAGTTAATCACACATATTAAAAAAAAGAAAACCAAGCTCGTTGCCGTCGAGTCAATTCTGACTCAATCACACATAGTAACCACTAAAATGATTGCTGATATTTTGTTGCAATTTTACACCAGGGGCTGCTTTTCTATACTTTTACTATAATCATTATGATCATTTGATCTAATTTTTTTTTAAATTGACCTAAATTTTCTCATTAGAATCTAAAAGTCTCAATCACGATTGGAGCTTACAAAACAGCTCTCTTCTTCAAGGACAATAACCTCTGATGTTTCAGATTAGAAGTGATTTTATATCTAACATGAGAGCCTCAGAAGAGTTTTCTTAAATCAATTTATATATCATAAGCCTTTGATTTTTGGATTTATATATATATATTTACTAAGGCCAAACTTATGTCTATTAATAAACTTTCTCTGACTACGGAGATTGTTTAAGTTAAGTGTTGTAGTAATATTTATTTCATGCTTACTAAGCTCCTAGCTTTGTACTAAGTGCTTTCTATGTGATCACTACACAAATATACCTATAAGGTAAGCACTGTTATTATATATACGAATCTAAATGAGGAATAGAGAGGTAAAGTAACCGAACCAAAGTCACACATATATACTAGATGGTAGAACTGAGATTAAAAACCAAGCAGCTTGCTCCAGAGCCCATGTCCTTCACCACTCTGAGATAAATATTTATTGATGGATATCAAAGCAAATTGGAGCTTTTAAGAAGGCATCACTATGTGTTCTGAGTTACCTTTGGCTACTGAGTAAAAAATAGTACATGTAGAAATGAGAAGCTACTCTCTTTTGCAAGTTCCCGTTTGAAAGTAATAAATGTGTTTAGGGTAATCTCTGGCCATGGCTTATTATTGAACATTATCAACCAGATCCCCTCCCCTATAACTTTGCAAATTATACAGCTGCAATTAGTCATTAGTTTACTTTGATGAATAAATTGAATTCTATATTCAGGGTTTAAAAATTAGTAAAAAATATCTTTTTGCTACAGACAGCACATGGAAGAAATTTAAAAACATTAATATTCCTGTTATCCAAGGATAACCTCTCAACACATTTTGGTATAAATCATTCCAGGTATTTTTATGGTAAGATAATTTGTTGAGTGTTCATTCTCTCTCCGCTGTAGGTATTTTTCTTTTGTAAGAATTTACCAAATCTTCTGTTTCATGGGCTTTTTATTACAGAAATACCACAACAGGTGGCACGACCTCTGATGGGGAGGCTAAGGAATACTCAAGGCTCCAAAAACTAAGAATCAAGCCTTGGAAATTATGGGAAAATATGCTCAGTCCAAGGTCAGTATGAATGTACCTGAGACACCCTTCTACAGGTGTGAGAAAGATCACATCAGCAGTAACCAGTATGGAATGAGGACCCTAAGGCTTTTCCCTGAATGTTATACCAAGCATAAAACCGTCCAAAATTTCCTATGCCCCTGCAGAGAAAGGAGGAGGAAATAAAGGAATGTGGTGTGTCTTCTGCTGTCTGTCAAGATAAATTTATACAATACATGTGATTTCAAACTGAGTATAAATTGGATAGTCCTTGGATGGTGGTGCAAATTGTTAAGCACTCGTCTATTAGCCAAAAGGTTGGCGATTCAAACCTACCCAGTGGCACCTTGGAAGATAAGCCTGGCGATCTGCTTCCTTGTTGAAAACACTATGGAGCAGTTTTACTCTGCTGCACACGGGTCACTATGAGTCAGAATAGACTTGATGGTAACTAGTAACAAAAGCAACATAAACTAGATACACGAAACTTTCTAACTCCCTGACTGAATTTACTTACCTGTATTAGTGTGAAAACGGCTTTTGCTTGTGACTGTTGTCCTTCAGATTCTTCTTATTTTCCTTTTTTAACTGAGATATCATAGTATATCATGAAATTGGCCTCTTAAAAGTATATAGTAAGTGGTTTTTAGTACAGTCAGCCCACCATATCCCCAGGTTCCATATCCACAGATTCAACAAACCACGGATTGAAAATATTAAAAAAAAAAAAAAAAGAAAGTTCCAAAAAGCAACTTGAGTTTGCCACACACTGTGTAGGCATACCCTGCTGTAGCCTCCCACCATTTCACAGATCCTCAGTCTCTCTCCAGCACTCGTTGTTTGAACATTGTCCACCTCTCATCCTCATCATGTCATTATTCCCTAAATAATACAGTATAAGAGCTATTTACATAGCATTTACATTGTATTAGATATTACGAGTATTCTAGAGATGATTTAAAGTATACAGGAGGATGTGCCTGGGTTATACGCAAATACTAAACCCCTTGCTGTCCAGTTGATTCTGACTCATAGTAGAACTGCTGGATAGGGTTTCCAAGGAGCTCCTGGTGGATTGGAACATGCTGACCATTTGGTTAGCAGCCATAGCTCTTAACCACTACGCCACCAGGGTTTCCTTGCAAATACTATGCCATTTTATATAAAGGACTTGAGTATCCTGGGGTTTTGGTATCTTCAGAGGATCCTGGAACCAATCCCCTGCAGATACTGAGGGACAACTGTATATTCACAAGGTTGTGCAACTAATCCCAAAACTATTTCATCACAGCAGAAAAGAAACTCCACTCCCATTAACAAGTCACTCCTCTCCCCCATCGCCTGGCAACCACAAATCTGCTTCTGTCTCTCTGGATTTACCTGTTCTGCACATTTCATATAAACAGAATCATACAATATGTGGTCTTTTATGTTAGCTTCTTAAACTAAGCATAATGTTTTCAAGGTTTGTCAGTGTTGTAACATGCATCAGTACTTTTCTTTTTATGACTTAATAATATTCCATTGTATAGATATACCACATATTTATTCATCCATTTATCAGTTTAACGGACAGTTTGACAGTGTCTCCAGTTTTTGACTACTATGAATAACTCTGCTATGAACATTTATGCAGAAGTTTTTGTGTGAACATATGCTATCAATTTTCTTGGGTACATACCCAGGAGTGGAAAATCTGTTTTACCAGCATTCCTGGGATAATTCCCGCTTGGTCATGGTGTATAATCTCTTTTATATGCTGCTGGATTTGGTTTGCTAGTATTTTGCTGAGGACTTTTGAATTGATATTCTTAAGGGATATTGGTCGGTAGCTTTCTTCTTTTGTGATGTCTTTGTCTGATTTTGGTAACAGTATAATACTGGTTCATAGAATGAATGAGGAAGTATTTCCTTCAATCCTTCTTCTTGAAAGTGTTTGTGAAGCATTAGTATTAATTTTTTTTTATACATTTGGTAGAATTCAGTAGTGTAGCCATCTTATCCTGGGCTTTGTGGGGAATGTTTGCTTTGTGGGAAGTTTTTTGATTACTAACTCAACCTCTTTATTTGTTATAGGTCTATTCAGATTTTCTATTTCTTCTCGGCTTAATTTCAGTGATTTGAGTCTTTCTAGGAATTTTCCCATATCATGTAGTGTATCTTATTTGTTGGCATGTTATTATATGTAGATTCCCTTATAATCCTTTGTTTTGTTTTGTTTTGTTTTGTTTTGGAGGTCAATAGTTAGGTTCCCTCCTTCATTCTGGGTATTAGAAATTTGAGTCTTCTCTCTTTTTCCTTTGTGACTGTAGCTAAGGATTGTTAATGTTGTTGATATTTTCATAGAACTAATTTTTAGTTTATTGGCTTTTTCTATTGTTTTTCTATTCTCTATCTCATTTATTTCCACAAGAATATTTATTATTTGCTTGTTTTGGGTTTAGCTTGCTCTTCCTCTTCAAGTTTCTCAAGGTGGAGAATTAGGTTATTTATTTGAAATCTTTTCTTTTAATGTAGGCATTTACAGCTTTAAATTCTCCTCTGAGCACTGCTCTCACTGCTTTGGTATGTTGTGTTTTCATTTTCATTAAACTCACAGTATTTTGTAATTTACTTCGTGGTTTCTTCTTTGACCCATTTGTTACTTAGGAGTGTGTTGTTTAATTTCCACATATTTGTGAATTTTTCAAATTTCTATTATTAACTTCTAATTTTATTTCACTGTGGCTGGAGAACATACTTTGTATGATTTCAATCCTTTTAAATTTATTAAAACGTGTTGTAAGGCCTAATATATGATCTATTCTGGGTATGTTCCATGTACACTTGAGAAGATTGTATATGCTTCTGTTGTTGGATGGAATGTTCTGTAGATATGTATTAGGTTTATAGTGCTGCTCAAGTCTTATATTTCCATGTTGATCCTTTGTCTACTTATTCTATTCATTGCTGAAAAGTGAGTATTGAAGTTTCCAACTATTATTGTTGAATTGTTTATTTCTCCCTTCAATTCTATCAGTTTTTGCTTCATGTATTTTGTAGCTCTGTTGTTAGGTAAGTATATGTTTATAATTATTTTAACTTCTTGATGGACTAAGCCTTTCATCATTATAAAATGTCCTTCATCTCTAGCAATAATTTTTGTCTTAAAGTCTATTTTGTCTGATATTAGTATAGTCTTTCCAGCTCTTTTTTAGCTGATGTTTTCATGATGACTTAAAGCCTTAATCTAGTAGATCCAATGTCTGGGCTTCCTCAGGAATAGTTTCTAATGATTGTTTCTTTTACTTCTGTATGAATCATATATTTTTGTTTCTTTGTGTGTCTTGTATTTTTTTTTTGTTGAAAACCAGACATTCACTATAATGTGGCAACTCTGGAAGTCAAATTCTCCCTCCTCCTCAGGGTTTGTTGGGGTTGCTGTTTATTGTATTTGTTTTTGTTTGTTTTCTTTAGTGACTTTATGAACTAATTCTGTAAACTCTATATTCTTTGTCGTGTCTGGCCACTGATGTCTCTACTCTGTTAGCATAGTGGTCAACTAATGATTAGACAGAAGTGTCCTTAAACACCTGGACCTAATAAGTCTCTCAGTCTTAGCAATGGGGTTCTGGGTGCATTTTAGGGCACACCTTCAACACTCAGCCATGCAGCTTAGCCTTAACCTTCACTTCCTGCTTGGGCAGGGCCTCAAGGTCAGTCAAAAGGCAGACCTTAGGGCCTTCTCAGATCTTTCCTAAGTATAACACTGTCCTATGCATGTACATGGCCATATAGACTTCCAGTAAGATATCAGTGCTTTTCAAAGTCTGTATAGAATTGACTCCAGGGCAACTAACAACAACAACATGGACACTTCATTCCTCAGGTTTTCCTCTAAAGTGTTTTGGTTAGTTTGTCATTTTCCCAAAATGTTATCCATTACCTCAGGCAGCCAAGATGTTGAAAACAATCAACAAACACCCCCTGGGGAGAAGCTTTTAACACTGAATGAGTTGTTAGGTAGGACAAGCCTTAAGGAGCGCTAGTGGTGCAGCAATTAAGCGCTCAGCTGCTAACCAAAAGATCGGTGATTTGAACCCACCAGCCACTCTGCGTGAGAAAGATGTGGCAGTCTGCTTCCATAAAAATTTACAGTCTTGGAAACCCTATAGGGTCACTATGAGTCAGAATTGACTCTAGGGCAGTGGGTTTGGTTTTTTTTGGTTTAAGACAAGCTGTCAGAGTAAGGTCCACCAGGAACCCAACAGTTCTGTCAAATAGTAATTCTGCTTTAGAAATGAAGCTTTAAAAGAGCCCTAGTCCATTCTGTTCCTTCCATTTTGAGAATGTCAGCTATTATGTGGGCCATGGAACTGGGTAATGGGGCATGATACTAGGATAAATTAAAACGTCAGAAAGTTCTTTGCTCTTATGAGGTTGTTTCCTCAGTTTGCTGCAAACCTTTGGTTAATTTCCACTATTCTGAAAAAGTTGATTTTGGTTATTTCACTTTTTTAAATTTCTTTTAAGGTGGGCTGAACTTCTGGAGACCCTTACTCTATCATCTTTTCTGGTGTCACTCTTTCTTTAGGTTTTGTGAGTGATTCCAAGGGTAGAGTGAAGAGAAGACAATAAGGGGATGGCTCTTCCTCCCGCCACTCTTCACAACTTCATCTCTTAGGGAGCCCTAAGGAGAGAAAGGGATTAAACCCAGAAGCTGAAAAAAGCAGTTTTTCATGCGAGACTCTGGTCCCAGATGAACAACTATGCTGCTTTAAGGACACATGTGACAGACTACAGCACAGAGCAGGTAAGAAACAATTTTTCCTACCCTGTCATGATGGTCAGCTTAGCCACCTTGACCATTCAAGGAAGCATCCATAGAATACCACAGTGTTCTGCTCTCTGGACAGAGATAAGAAGGACCACAGAGCACAAGCACCCTTAGAGTTTATTAGTTTGTTTTTAACAAGAATAGTCCTAAAAGCTAATTAAGAAAAATTAAAAATTTTTTAAAAAATAGCCTCCTGCCTCAAAGTACCCCACCCAGAATCCCACTTCCCAGAAGTAACCAACCATGTTCTTTAAGATATCTATCTTCTTATTTTAAAAATGACATACATATGATGAAGTTTCTGGATTTACAGCTTTAGGCATTAATTACTTATTGACTCCTTAATTTCATCACTTTATTTGCTTAGTTTTTTTTTTTTTAATTACTTATCACTATAGCTTACAAAAAATTTCCAACAGAACTGTAAAATTTCTCTTAGTTCTGTTGAACACATAAGGTAACATATCAGTTTCCTTTATTTCTTGGATGCCTCATGGATATGAGATTGTTTCTTATCTTTCAGGATAGAAAGCAAAATTTGCTTTTAAGACAAACTCTACATTGTCCCTGTTTTCTCTATGTTCCCTTATTCTGTTTATGTATTTTGGACTCTGTTTTCCATTTTAGAAATTTTATTTGAATGTCTCATGATCTTGGTTGTCCATATGTAACAGTGGGACACTAAAAACACAGATGGGAAGCTTGATGTACAAGGGTGGGGCTTGTCTCCTGATGGGACTTACAGTCAGCTGATCAAGGAGGAGCTAGCCATATCTCCTCTAGAGACAATCCCTTACTTGCCTACTGGAGTAGGGATAGAATTTAATCTTGGCTTTCAGTTTTTCAGAGTCCCTGAGTGGGGTGAGAGGAGAGAAGGAGGGTACAAACAATTAACATGTGCTCAGCTAACAACTGAAAGGTTGGAGATTTGAATCCACCAACAGGCACCTCAGAAGAAAATCTAGCAATCTTTTGAAAAATCAGCCATTGAAAGCACTATGGAGCATAGTTCTAACGTGACACACAGGGGGTCACCAGGAGTTGGAGTTCAACTTTCTGAGAGTGAAACGGATCAAAGAGGCAAGAGGGGAGGGTCCCACCATTCTGTGCCCCGACTCACTTTATTTCCCCATTTGTAGTTGGAGACTTACCTCTGCTCTCCATAGTACACCAAAGCTTCTGAGTCATTTTCTCCAGAGAGTGAATTTCCTGCCTGTTTTCTGCAAGGGTTAAAGAGAGAGAATTGCCTGGATGCACAGGTTAGAGGAGTTCTTGAGACCTGAATGCTCTTTACATGGATTATAAAGGGACAATTCTGTCTCAGCCTTTCCAGTCTTACTGAGGTACATGGTACCCCCATTTCCTGAGTCTTTCTGGGTTTCTGTGATATGAATCATCTTGCTTTCTTTCTGTGGTTTCAGCTTTCCACTTCCTGCTAACACAGTTACCTTAGATGTTCTCAGCTTCCAAAATTTAGCTTATACCATTTCCTTTGCTGCTAGCTCTTATTCTAACAACTGTATACCTTTTCTGTACTTCTATGTTCATTCAGGTAGGACTTATAGAAGGAGTTTAGACAAATGTGTGTGTGTTCAATATGAAGGCTAGAAGTCTGATTTTCTTTATAATTCTTCATGGTGGCAAGCTTAGTGAACTACTCAAAAGGAAAAATTAATAAACAAAACTGAATGTTACTGAACACATAGAGGCAAACAGCTGTTCTGAAAAAAATAAATTGGGAAATTCCCACTGGTAAATCTGCTTTTAGTGATGACCAAATACCTGTGGTCTGGATCTGCTGCACGACAGTGTCCTTGCAGCTCTTCAAACCATGTGTGCACAAAGACTGTCCAAATTATTTGAAGGCCTCAGATCCACAAGAGAACCACAGCACTTGTATGAACGGGTGGCTACTGATGATTTTTCAAGGCATTTTTGCTCTGCTGCACTACGCATTAGAGTCAAGGATACTTTTTCTAAGTTAAATGTTTTCCTAATTAGAAAAATGTATAGGATTCTTCCTGACAGACTTGTTAGGAAATTTAATGTTTTTTCATTATTATAAGATATAGATAATAGCATAAAATGTTATTTAAATATATGCTTTGGGGCAAGCCTCACATATCAGAGTTTTTTTTTTTTTTAAAGGTGGTTATTTTATTTGAAAACCTAACTATCATATCAGATAGTGTTCTCAGTCCTCTCAACAAAATCTTGTTTTACCTATAATGACACTTAACTAAAACATGACACTATACTGATTTTTGGAAAGAAGTAATTATCCTGACTTCTTCAAATACACATTAAGTACTTGATAAATACAAAGTATGTGAGAAGCATAGTACTGCTCTTGAGCCGTTTATGGTTTGGCAGGAAAATTCAGTTAAATAAATTAGGTTAGTACATTACAATATGGAGAGGAAGTAACCTGGGTCAGCCTCACCTTACCACATGGGGTGTGTTACCCACTAAGAGGAAGAGAATCTTCAATGATGCAATTTCATGTATAAAGTCCTCCTACACATGAACAAGAAACAGATAAACATCCCAGTGGAGAAACTGACTAAGTGCATGAACATGTAATTTAAAAAAGAGAAAATACAAATTGCTAATATATAAATGAAGGAGTCCCTGGATGGC
>NW_004444223.1:1119917-1127758 GCF_000243295.1 Trichechus manatus latirostris
CATGCTGGACATCTCCTTATCAGACTAAAAATTTACAGATTGGACATCTGGGCTCTAATGTCTATATAGGGGTGTCGTAAGTTACAGGTGGCTGGACAGAGCAAAACAAATTCATTAACAAAGGTATGCAAAAAGGAGAAGGCAGGCAGAAAAAAACCTATAGGTTCATCATGGTGTTAGTTATGTCAAGCTCCCAATCACCCGTTTTGAAAAGGAGAAAACATGCTGTGGAGTATTAGGTCACATATTCCCCCCTTTTGAAGCTTGGATGGCATATACACCTATCCCAACTTTCAACCTATTCTTTTAGGTCAGAGAGTTTCAGGCAAAAGGATTGGGCCTTCTGCCAGCGACGGGTTTGAGCCATCCATTGGACAGTCTGACTCAGGACAGAGAATGCCATCCCACTTATAGGCATAAATTAGAGACAGCAACAGATTAACAGGTTTATAATAACCAATCCAATTCCACTAATGAATAAAGTTTTTAGCCAGATAAGATCTGGCAGCCAAGAGGTCAGCCAAGAAAAATCAAATCCCTTTATGAATCTTTTAACAGGCCTCCAAATATAAATATCAGAATATTGTAACTTTTTCTTTGTGTGTTTAAAAATGGTGAAATTTCTCAATGCCTCTAGGGGAGTACAAACCCCAATAAGACAGGACTGGAAGGCCGAGTTGACATGCAACCCCCTGTCCAGACAGATATCAGTAATGTTTAACAATTTTCTAGCAATATAGATCCAAAAATTTTCATCTTTCAACAAGGGGTCCAGGGGAGTGTTTATCTCAGGGACACAGATTCCCCGGGCTTAAGTCTCTCTGATACCTAATAGTAATCCCATCCAAGCTAGCATTAAAAACATTTTTACTTTTTACCCCTAGAAAGTCTTAACTTCAGGCTGTCAATGGGTTCAGCTTTCCACCCCTTCTTGTCACTGTAGGCCGGGCAGGGCTTGATGCGGGAATGATGGATCCACGGTTTGACTCCTGCAAGCTTCATGGCTGTGTGAGTGCTAAGTAGTACAGTGAAGGGTCCAGTCTCCTTAGGCGGAAACGGGAGGTCCTTCCACTTTTGAAGGAGCACCTGGACGCCGGGCTGGAACGAGTGCACGGCTATTTCAAGAGGGAAATTCTGCCAGATTCACACTGCCCAATGCAATAGTGGACACCTTCTTCACCGGCAGAACAGGGGTGTCGAATGGGGATCACACTCTTCCAACAGTCCCCACTATAGGTATGGAGTGATCAGTCCCTGCATTCCCAGATGGGCCTCAACTCTCAGTGGATATTGTTTAATCCGAGGAGGTATGACATTGGGTAATAGCTCCAAGATCACAGGGAGGACAGTCCAAGCTCGTCCTGATCAGCCACTGGCCCAAGTCCATGGGGCCACAACATCAACCACTCTTTGAACTGTGAGTAAGACGGACATCAGGGATAGCACTGGTTGGGTAAGGGCTAAGACAGCTGCTTGCACTTTCCAGACATTTGCTGGCAGTGCCATCAGAGACAAGTCTTTTTCATCAAAAGAGATTTCAGCATGCACTTAGGAAATTCCACCCTAAAAAGGGGACCAGGCATTGAGGCATGTGTAGAAACTGGTGGGATAGCTTAGTTTCCCCTATTTCACAGTCCACTGGCTGCAAAAAGAATCGAGTCACCTCTTCTCCAGTCACACCGACAATTTGAGTGCTGTTCGTTGAGGCAGTCCCTTTAGACTTCTGGGTGAGTAACCAAGAAGGCTGCTCCAGTATCAACCGAAAAGTCTACTGGCTGTTCTCTGAACATAACTTTTACCAGGGGATCAGTAGGAGGTAAATCAAAAGTTGTCTCCCCCGGTCTCCGTCATTCAGAGTCCTCCTCCTGCTCTTTCATAATTCCTTGAAAAAGCTTCTCCCCATTTTCAATCTTGCCTGGCCTTTTTCCAGTCTTTCTGTTGGGACACTCATTCTTCCAGTGTCCCTCCTCTTTGCAAAATGCATACTAGTTTTTCTTTAGCTGGGGCCCATCCTTTTCTTCGTCTCCTCATCTTCCTCCAGACAATCCTAGAGCAGTGACCAGTAGATTGTCCTCTTTCTTCATGTCCTGGTCTTTTTCTTTCATTTTCTCGGCCTCTTTTACCTGATCTCTGTTGGTAAAAAACCTTAAATGCAATTTCAACCAATTAAATTAAAGACAGGGTCCCTAGTGTTCCTTTTACCTTCTGTAATTTTCTTCAAATATCAGGAGGATTCTGCCCAATAAAAGTCATACTGATCAGAGAACCGTTATGGGGCAGCTCAGGATCGATGTTTTTATACTTACGGAATCCTGTCATGAGCTGTTACAGAAAGGCTGATGGGTTTTCTTCCGACCCCTGAATGATCTCCTTGATCTTACTAAAGTTTATCTGTCTAGATGCCCCATGCTTTAGCCAGTACAGGAGGAACCCTTGGTAAGCTATGAGACTCCGTCTACCTTCTGCTGTATTCAGATCCCACCTTGGCTGCTTAGCTGGTACCGCTTCATCTGCTGGTACTCCAGTTATGAATAGCCCGTTCCTCATTGTATTTTTCTTCTGCCTTTTCTTTCGCTTTTACTAACACCATCTGTCTTTCTTCTGTGGTGAGGAGTGCATTTAATAAAGTCTGGCAATCTACCCATGTAGGATGGTGGGTAGCAAAAATGTGAGAAAAATGTTCAGTCACAGCATGTGGGTCTGATCGATACTCCAGAAGGTTTTGCTTCCAGTTGTACAAATCAGAAGCCAGGAGCAGATTATGGACCTACATCATCTGAGGGGGCCCTTCTGCAGCAGGGACTGGCATCTCCCGGAATGAGTAAAGCCCTCCTGGGGGAACTGGGCTGAATTGTACCTCACTCCTAGCGTGAGGTGGGAAAACCATATCTGTCCCACCTCCTCTGCCCCCTTTTAATGCCTTCCCATCCTCATCTTCTGATACCACTGGGGAGGGGTCATGAATGGGTGCCAAGGGGATTTTTTAAGGTGGAGGAATGAGAAGAACATCTTCCAGTTCTTCATCTCCTACCCCATCATCATCATTCGCCTGCACAAGAGGGGCTAAAACAAAGGCTTTAACCTTTTTTTCATGCCATAATGTCGTAAAACATTCTACATACAGCTTTTCATTCCATTTGTTAGTTCAAGTACAAAACAGAACAAGCTGCAGAATAGTACCAAAATCTCTAGAACCATTTTAAAGGCCACTTAACCCCATCAGGGAGCTGATATTGAGGCCACTCCTGATTACATAAATCTTTAAGATGTCTCTTAGTTAGCAGATTCCCCCAAAATAAGTCCAATTAGAAAGAATAAGGCCTAATGGACTCCCAGCCAGTACCTTACTTCCCTGGGTACCCATTTGCAATAGGGAACCCCTCCGGTCTCTCGTCCAACCTCATGGGACCTAGTCACCCATTCTTGGAGGCAGTCTATGAGAACCGATGCCCCTGTGGCTTTTACAGAGGATTTACCACCCAGTGGCCAACAGAAACTTTCTTCCTCCATCGAGAGCTGGCTGCCATGGAGTCCTCCCCTGTTGCTGGACCTCCAGGCCACTAAAGGTTGAGAGACCTCCACAACTCGAGGAGGGGTGCACCTTCTCTTTTGCCAGGTCCTTCCCAGGGGCTCGGTACTCAGGGAGATGGAACCAGGGCCTGAGTAATTTGAACCCCACATTGGGCACCAAAAATTTGTTACCCGAATAGGGTCTGTGCCCTGAAGCCGTCAAGCCAATGAAATGTAATCCAAGTCAGAAAGAGAGAGATAGTTTATTTAGGAGGTGGCACCAATGCGGAGTCCGACAGCAACACAGACTGTCTTCATGGAGTCCTGAAAGCATTTTTACATTAGAGCTTATATATGATCTTTACAAGGGTTAGAAGTGTCTTTGTAGCCCACAGATGGCATGGCCAGATGGGTTATTCATTACAAGACAATTACAAAAGACTTTTTATCAGACTAAAGAGTTACATGCCAGACATCTTCTTATCAGGCTAAAGATTTACAAACGGGACATCTGGGCTCTAATCTCTATGTGGGAGGGTCATAAGTCACAGGTGGCCATACAGAACAAAACAAATTCATTAACAAAGGTATGTGGAAAGGAGAAGGCAGGCAGAAAAAAACTTAAAGGTTCATCATGACGTTAGTTATGTCAAGCCCTCAATCACCCATTTTGAAAAGGAGAAGACATGCTATGGAGTATTAGGGTCACATATATCTTAATTAGTAGTGAGCATATAGTAATTAGGTGAGTAATGGTAGCTATTATCTTTATTATCAAGCAGTGATTTTAAAATTTGCAGATTATACTTGCTGATTTAGAAAGATAATCATAATGTACTTTTAGGGTAGAAAGCATGTATTATTATATAGTATATTAAGCAAGTATCATTGTCTAGCTTATATCTATTTGGAAATATGTGTTTATACACATATACAGACAATATTGGTTGTCTATCCAACAGTCATTTCCAAAATCTTCTTCCTTTCTGCAAGAGCTTGCCCCACACACAAAGGCTGAAAATACCAATCACTGACTTCCCCAGATTCCTTTGCAGTGTGGCCATGGGCATGTGACCCAATCCTGGACAATGGCACCTGAAAGCAAATATACTAAGGGACTTCCAGAAAAAGTTTTCCTCCCTGAGGAAAAGAAAGATATGAGGAGAAACTCCTTTTCATGCCTCTGGATGAGGCTGTGAGAAGATGATGCCTGGGTCTAGGACAACTATTTTGCAACATGACAGGACAAACCAAAGACAAAAAGCCACATGCCATGGGTAATGGAACAGGTTAGATAAAAATCATCTGGTTATTATAGCCAGTGGTTGTGTGCGTGTGTGCGTGTGTGTGTGTGTGTGTGTGTGTGTGTGTAAAATAACCAGGGGGAAAGTCTGGAAAGGTTGAAAGCAGGAGTAAGACAAAGACACAAAAATTTAGTTTTTAGTCAACTTCACCTAAAATTAAGAGCATGGCTAGGCCTTGCATTGGACTTGATCTGGAACACAAGAACACAGAGAAGAAATAAGAGTCAGAGACTAATGGACAGGAGCTTAAAGGTAGATCAAAATGTGAAGATGGAAGCAATTTGGAAATACTTATTTGTTAATTGTCCTGGCCTAATAATTTATAAATATTATAAAGTCATGGTCACTTTTGAATAAAATATACATATTAAAAAAATATTCAGTAGTCCGTTTGATTGGGCATATTGTATTTGGCAGCCTTTTTCTAAAATATCTCTAAAACTGATTTCTGTGGGTAAAAGCTGTTTATAGAGAAGTGGGTGCTATGTAAAAATTTGGTTTCATGCTTACATAACTGATCAATCATGTATAAAACTGTCCAATTATCAAAGAATACTATGGCATTAAAAAACATTTGTTTGAAAAATGTAAAAAAAAAAAAAAAACATGGCTTTAGAAAGAAGATGAGTCACTGGCAGTGAGAAGAGCTAACTTTGGCCTGTAAATCTGAAAATTACACTATAACTAACAAGCACCTCTTCTAAAGGAGGTACCCCATCTGTAGCAACCATTGTTTTTTTTTTAAGCACACTCAAACTAGGTCAGAAAATCATTTGTGCCTGCAGAATGTGTAATCTTTAGCAGCCTGTCCCCACAGCTTATAAAATTGCTTCTCTGAATGTACAAAAGTTGAATAAAATATGCTAACTGTAAGCACACTTTCCTTAGGAATTTGTTATATTACTGGAAATTATGCAAATAAATTCCTCCAAATTTTTTTCAGAAAAAATTAAAATTAAGAGAAAATACTTATGACAAATTTTGTAGAATTATTTCAACTATTTACAAGACTTTTAATTTCTTTTAAAATCTGTATCAATTTACAACTATACCTTTCTATTTGTGTGAGTTACCATACCGATTCAAAGAATAAAAATACTTGCTGTGCTGTGTTCTGCACTTATTTTTAATGGTGTGAGATCTGTCGCGTTCAAAAGACCAAATTTGTCTTTTGATATCAAACTACTTTTAAACAGGATTCAGTCTCAAAGCGTCAAGAAAAATTGACTTTCTTGAAATTATGAAAAAAAGTTTATAAAATAATTGTATCACATACGTATCAAATGCATGACTCTTATGGAATCATTCATAAGTAGAGAGCAGGAGTCCAGAAGATGATTGAGGTTTTGGAGAGTGAGCTGGCAAGAACGGGGTCTACTTGTGCCTGTTGGTAATTACCTAAGCAAAGAGGGGCTTCATCTCCCATTAACAGACTCATGTTAATCAAAATACCTGACCTGGGAGAGTAATTCAATTTATTCACAATTTCACAACACAGTCTCAACATCAATATGTGATGATATTTTGATGAATATAGTACTTTGTAAAATTTTGAACTATTAACTTTGAGAATAAGAGCCTGGACAGAAGCATGATTTGTGAATTATCTTTCATAGATTATCTTTCGGTAACCATTAGCCAGTTTTCCATCTTTTACCATAAGCACATAAGTGTATCTGTCTTACAAGAAAGCAAGTTCTCCCATGGTTTCGGAAAATTTTTAAAATTCAGTGCCTAGAAAACCCTATGGGGCAGTTTACTCCGTCATATGGGGTTCCTATGAGTTGAAATTGACTCAACAACTTCTGAAATGGAATCAAACAATACAACCTCATTCAGAAGGCTGTTGTGAGAAGCAGGTGTGAAGGGAACTTAAATACAAAGGCTTATTTATCATTTTATTTCCATTTACTTTTAAGAATCACACCCACGGTCCTTTGTTGCTTGTTGGAAACATTAACGTCTACACCAGCTCTCTTTGGTTCACCTGGTTTCACTATTTACAATGGAGAGGAAGCACTTTTAGAATTCTTAAGAACTTGGGCCTGATAAGTTTCTGTTTTTTCATTTTTCTACCACTAAGCTGAGCTTTTTGGACCATCTTCTAAACTGAAGAAACCTAGTATCATTGTCCCTGCGTCCAAATATTCCTAAATTTATTTCAGATATACTTTCCCAAGTATATGACATGAAGTGACTCCAATACTGCATTTTGACTTCATGCAACAAACCAAATACTGATTTAAACAATTTTTTCACAAACGCTACACATTTTAAGGTAAACATAAAGCAGATCTTATCATAGCCCCTCTGCCAGATATTTATTTTACATTTAATAAAAAATGGAGGTTTTCTGAAACTTTTGGAGTCTAGGTATACACGGCGTTAGAAACACCATGGCCATGTAAATATCTGAAATGTGTGAAGTGACTCAATGTGAGACAATAAAAAGTAGTGGAGACAGAAGATAGCTGTTCTGCATGGGAAGCAACCTCTTTTCCCATCTTTAGCCTAAGTATTTTTCTCCACACCTATGCAAATCAACACTACTCTATAATTACGTAAAAGAAATCATTCCCAGTTCCCACTCTATAATTTTGCAATCATATTACTGACTTTAAAGTGTATTATTTTGTGAAATTTGCTTTTCCAACATGTGAAATTGCCTGCAACCCTGACATATTCGGCTACATAGACACTCCTCATTTATCAAAGCTCAGTTTTAAAACTTGCCATTTCTCTATAGCTATATAATTTACAAAAATTTTCAATTTTACAAAAAATCCAAAGAAATGGTCATGATAAGAACAGAGATTTATAATTCACCACCTCTATTAGTAGTCATGGAACCCTGGTGATGCAGTGGTTAAAAGCTCAGCTGCTAATCAAAAGGTAGGCAGTTCAAATCCACTAGCAGCTCCTTAGAAACCCTGTGGGGCAGTTCTATTCTGTCCTATAGGGTTGCTATGAGTCAGAATTGACTCAACAGCAATGAGTTTATTAGTAGTCAAGAAATGAGGAGAGTTC
>NW_004444223.1:1137859-1139297 GCF_000243295.1 Trichechus manatus latirostris
GAATCTGAGGTGAAGGTAGGGGCTGGCAAAGAGAAAACACACTTTTCTTCTTTCATGTAAAGAAATATTTACAGCATATCTCTTAAATTCATCTGGAGCCTATAACTGTTACTGGATAAAAAATCTAAAGAAAAAGACCCATCATTTTGCTTACAATATTAATTCAGTTTATGGGACCTATCTGAATACAGAGACATGAACTATCAAATAGCAAAAGATTCATTGAGCCAAATAATGAGAATAAAAGTTATTTTAAGCTACTTAAATTTAGTTCAGAAGTTCAAATGATACTTTAGTAAAAATATAATAATTTTAAAAAGAAGCTTGCATCTCAACTTTCCTATTTTTAATAGTAATATTTAAAGATTAAACATAAATTTATTACATAATTTTCATTCAGTCTAGGAATGTTGTTTCTAATCTCAGAAAAAGTTTTAACTTAAAAATTTAAGTATTTTTATTATCAGAAAGTTCAGTAAATTCACTGAATAAAAATTTCTACTATAACTTCTTTAAATTATTTTATCTTGCTTCAGTGTTTGGAAATTTCCAAATATGTCAGAGTAAAAGTTGTGATCATATTTCAGCATCCTACCTCATAACAATATAAAATATACCACAGATCAAAAACTTTTAGTAGAAAAAAAATTTCTCTAACATGCAAAAAAAAGTGAGATTCAAAAGGATCAACAAATTAACTTGAAAAATATTTTTATATACAAACATCATAAACTTCTGGAATGAAATTCAGGTTATTTTCATTAAACATACTAAGTTATGAACATAGTTTTCTCACACATTTTCTAAAGAATATTTGATAATTCTTTTTTATATAAAAATTTGTGCTTGGAATTATATATTCTAGTTTACCACTACACAGTCATATTAAATGAAAAATGGCAACTAACCATGAAGGCTACTAAAAAGTTAGCTTTTTCCTTTAGCTTATTTCAATTGTTGGGTTTATGCAGGTGAATGGTCAACAGTCCTAAATCTAGAAGTTATCTCATCACCATAGATCTCAATAGTCATGAGTGCAAATGTTGGAACATATGCTTAAAGAGGCAGCTATGCTTGTAGACCATCTCTTCAACTCTTGCAGAAGCAGAGGATCTTTCCGTCCAGGGGAGAACACTGGTAGCATTCTTGGTCTTCGCTAATACAAAGTAACTATACTACTTGCTCCTCTCGCTTCCCAGATGTAATGAATTAGTTGTTAATATGTGCTATAAAATATCTTGTTATCCAGAATGGAAGGTAATTTCAAAAATATGCTCTGTGCCCATCCATTTAAGGATTCTAACTCTACTCTTGAATCAAGTGAATCATTGAAGGTCTACCTTGAAGCCTACTATCCCACATTAATCCCTTGGACTATGTTATATTAATCTCTTGCAGGGTATTGGTCAGAGAATTATATTTTACTCCTCAGTTTATC
>NW_004444223.1:1141498-1142343 GCF_000243295.1 Trichechus manatus latirostris
AAATCATACAAAAACAGCAATTAGAAATCTAAAAGATAAACAACAAAATTTCAGAAATGGACAATGCAATAGAAGGTTTTAGGAGCAAATTTGAAACAATGGAAGACAGGATCAGCAAAATTGAAGATAAATCCATGGATATCACTTTGAGGAAAAGACAGAGAAAAGAATGAAGAAAAATGAACAAAACCTAAGAAATATGTGGGCTACAATCAACAGCAAAAAATTTGAGTGTGGCTGGAGTTCCAGAACAGGGGGAGAAAATGGAAAACACAGAGAGAATCATTGAAGATTTATTGAAAGAAAACTTTCCTAATATCATAAAAGATCAACAACTGACCACTGAAGAAGCTCAATGAACCACATATAGGATAGACCCCCCCAAAACAGTCACCAAGATACGTCATAATCATACTCTTCAAAATGAAAGAAAAAGAAAGAATCCTGAGAACAGCTTGAGAAAAATGAAAAGTCACATACAAAGGGGAAACAATAAGACTAAGTTCTGATTACTTGGCAGAAGCCATGCAGGCAAGAAGGCAATGGGATGACATATATAAAACCTTGAAAGAAAAAAAAGTTGTCAAACAAGAATAATATATCCTGCAAAACTCTCACTCGAATATGATGGTGAAATCAGGACATTTCCAGATAAACAGAAATTAAGGGAATACGTAAAAACCAAACCAAATTTACAAGAATTTCTAAAGGAAGTTCTTTGGCTAGAGTATCAACAACATCAGACAAAAACCTGAATCTAGGACACAGGATAGCATCAACAAGATACCATTCTAGGAAATGAACTCTCAAGGATAAAACAAAGCTAAAAGATTTACAACAGGGAA